>NC_053028.1:161035990-161123289 GCF_003073215.2 Triticum urartu
TAGATACTAATTGGAGGGGATGGTCTTGAAGCCCTGTACTAGGATGGAGCACATAAATTACTGCAATTATTTGTACAAAAGCCAATTTATTTTTTGAAGGATATAATACAATTGAACTCTGGTCTTCTGGTGTTTGCTCGATGTGATTGGTGTCGGTATTCGCTGGTGTTATGCAAGTGAACTGTGCTTGCAGCTAATTGCAGTCATATCTGCTATGTGTGGAAATTACAGATGACACGTGACTTGACCCACCATGTCCTATTTTTGTAAATGGTCTTTCTGTTGGATGCTATATAAAACAGTACAGAATAATGCGATGATGGAATAGACAATAGATAGAATGAGCATAGGAGTCAAAGTAGCGGTGCTTGTTTAATTAGCAAAAAGAGTGGCATCTGACTGTTTATGGCACTAAGTCCAAACTTTAGGTCAAAAGGATCACTTCAAAGATTGCGCACATATGTCCTGAAGCGATCCAGGGAGCTCTTGGCCCACATTTCCTTCTCTGTTGACCCAAGAGTGCTAATTGCAGATGCATGTAAATGACTCTAGCTCGGAGCTTATGCCTCCTTCAAAATATCTCAAGTGAACTCTTGTTCTGAATCATGATTAGGAACCAATTCTACACATGTTAATGCCATAATTTGATTAGTGTATTTCTTGAAGTTTAAAAATTCCCCTTATTTTTTTTGCAGATTACACCAAGCTAAAAGCACTTGCAATATCAATTGCAGAGGAAATTGAGTTTCAGTTTGACTGTAAAGATGTTCCACTTGCAAATGCGTCCAAATCTGATCTACATCTAATCAACATTTCAATTGATGACGAGGGGTACAAGGAAGATGAAAGAGATTGGACAACACAGATGGGTCTAAACATGAAATATTTTGCCAAGCTTAGGAAAGAAACACCAGGTTGCCAAGAGCAACCTCCTTTGTCATTTTGGAAGAGATTAGACATCTCAGATAAGCCTTCGCCTATTTCTGTCGTTCCAAACCTCAAATGGCTCTGCAGAAGAGCACGAACCCCATATAGGGTTGTTGGTTATGCTGCCTGTCGTAATGCCACAGTAGGTCCTGACGTGGTTAGCCCTGCAGTTACAAAGGCTGAGATGGGCACTTCTGGAAATGCTTACGAGAATGCCAAAGAACAACGAACTGCTGAACAAGATGCCCCTCTGGAGCCAAGTAGGTTACAAGAAGCTGACGATGTTGCTGATATGCACACGTGTTCTGAGGACATTGATCAAGACATGCATTGTCTGATTGGTAGCAAAAGGCAGCGAACCGCTGAACAAAATGCCCCTCTGCAGCCAAGTAGGTTGCAAGAAGCTGACGATGTAGTCGATATGCACACGTGTTCTGTGGACAATGATCAAGACATGCATCATCTGATTGGTATCCCTGTTGCTGCTGCTGAATATCCGATGACGCATCAAGTTTGTGAAGGTACAGTAAGTGTTAGCACCTGTGAACTTGACGATCTGGTAAGTGCTAGCACTAGTGATGATTCAATTTGTTCAGCGCATTCTCAGGATTCACCTGGGGTGTCAGATGACTTTACCACTGAACAGCAATGTGTCCAGTCAGATGAGTTGACTAGTTCCGTGGCTATGTCCGCACAACAGTTCCTTGTAGATGGAAGCATGACTGCAGAAGACAGCAGCAATCATGAAAACTTGGGTTCTTATAATGTCACTTCAGAGTGCAAAGACAAACAGCTCCAAGTTCAACAGGAGCAGGAGAATATTGAACTTTGTAATAATGCTGGCAGAAACTTGGCCGCGGCAGTACAGGTCAATTCCGGCCATTTTGGTGACAAGGCCGTCAATCTCGAGAGCGCTATTCCTACTGAGTCACAGCATGAGTATCCGAAGAGAGATGCCATCGTTTTGGAAGGCATGCAAGCTGCTTTGACGACTGTGGTCTCTGGAGAAAATAGAAATTCAGTTAACACAGAGTTGGATTCTCTTGGTATTTTACTTGGAGCTTTAGCAGAAGAATCCATTCTAGCTGATGTTCCTGGAAAAGATGAGGTTGACGATGCTTCCTTGACATTGATGACACTGGCTAGCATTGACCAGTCTGCAGGTGATGTTGCACACAATGAAGTTATAGAGACGTCTAGCTCTTCCGTTGGCGCATCTATTTCATGCAAGGGACGGACTTTGCCCAATTTGGCATCTGATGGATCGCTTAGGATTCAGAATGCTGAAATACAAAATAAACAAGAAAATGCTGAAGAAGTTGGTGCCTGGAACTGCCAGGGTTTGAAGAACAGCAGAGGAATACTTGACAGTTCAGCAAACAGTTTATCTGATACAGGCAAAAGTTCAGGCACACCAAAAGCTTATCAACCAGACATATTGTCTAGAAGCATTGGAAGCTCAAAAAGAACAAGTATCATATGCTATGTCAGACGCAAGCGCAAGCAAAAAAGAAAGAGGGAATCTGAGTTAAGTACCAGTAATTCGCAAAGTTTTGGGAGCTTTGCCCGCGCTCCATGCGAGAGGCTGAGGCCCAGGAGGAAACCTGCAGTAATTGAAGAGCCGGCAGAGCAGATTGAAACCGCAAAACCTTCCGCTGCCGCAACCAAGGGCAAGAGGTCCAAGGTGGTGGAGTTATTTCAGTGCGAGATCGATTTCTGCGACATGACATTCGAGAGCAGAGCCGAGCTCCGCGCCCACGAGCGCAACATCTGCACCGACGAGTCGTGCGGCAAGCGCTTCCAGTCGCACAAGTACCTGAAGCGCCACCAGTGTGTCCACCGCGACGAGAGGCCCTTCAAGTGCCCCTGGGACGGCTGCGGGATGACCTTCAAGTGGCTGTGGGCGCAGACAGAACACATAAGAGTCCACACGGGGGAGCGCCCGTACGAGTGCTCAGTCCCTGACTGCGGGCAGACGTTTAGATACGTCTCGGACTACAGTCGGCACCGGAGGAAGTTTAATCATTACTGATTGGACGTCGCAGTCGGCACCGGAGGAAGTTTAATCATTACTGATTGGACGTCGCAGTCGGCACCGGAGGAAGTTTAATCATTACTGATTGGACGTCGCAGCGGTGCTGGGGGGCAAAGGCTCCTCCTCCGGCTGGTGCTGCATTGTGTGTTGAGGTACGTTGGTCCTTTGTTTGTTGTAGCAGGCTAGCAGCTCACGTATTTAATTAACCGCCCGATGGCTGGTAGTCCTAGTGTTAATTCCCTTCGTTAACAATGTGCCAAGTGTAGTCTAGGATGTAGAGATAGATTGGGGGGTAAAAGGCCAGATGGCCCTTCATTCTTTTTCTCCGTCAGTCCAGTCATGTATGTAATCCCTTGATAAAGTTTTATCAATTGCGATGATGCCGAAATCTCCCTCAGTTGAGTCATGTATCTAAACTAATCTATGCTAAAGTTTATCAATGCAATGATGATGACAGATCGTCTGGTTCGTTCGTTTTTCTCCTGAGGTTGTCGAATTATTAGCAATAGGATCTTGACATCATGCGAGTGGTTTGGGATTTGGTTTTGTGGTAGGCGAAGCAGCATTGTTGGGAACCTTGCAATTGCAGACCTACTGATTCTTTCTGGGGCACACGCTACACGTGATTACAGCATTGATTTGTACACTCGTTAAACAGTCTGAGGCGTTGGATTCTTTGCTGCTTTGCCTTATATGACTAAGTGACTTATAAAGTGCAGATCTTAGGGACTCATAAGGATCCAGGTCCTCTAAAAAAACCCGGTAATTTTATTCGAATTGAGCAAGGGAACACAAAGTAAACAACAGCCATACCAGGGAATTGCTACAGATGGAGTATATCAAAACAAGGGAGCAAGAATAACATTGATTGAGAGAATAAAAAAGAGCTGTTGTTCCAGGTTATCACTTTGACTACCGTTTTATCACCTTAATATAAGTCCTACGCGTATACCTAGGTTGCCAATTTTATCACCTTAATATAAACTATATAGCACAAAAATTATACGGTTTGAAAATAAAGCATCTGAAGTTTATATTGGTATATTTTTTGTAATATATGACTTGTATTAAGTTGGTCAAATTAACGACCTTAGGGGCACGTACATGCCCTGTAAACTGAGAGAGAGGTAGTAGTTTAATTAACTCAAAATCCAAAAATATTATACATAATGACGACGATACAAGTTTAATTAATCTAGAAGTAAAAAGACCCAACCAACTAACGATCCTCATGGAGTGAGTAGTGATAACGATATATATATAGGCCATCTAGACGACGGCGATCTACTGCGACTCGACGGGCGGCGTCGTGTTGGTTGAGCCGTGGTCCTTGGCGCCTCCGCCGAAGATGGGGTCGGCGAACATGGAGCTGACCTTGTTCTTGATGCACTCCCAGTGGTCCCGACCCTGCGCCTCCGCGAACTGCCGGTACTGGTCCTTGGCCAGCTCCAACAGCGACGCGTCCTCGCCCACCGTCCTCTTGAAGCACGACGTCGCCGCCACCGCCTGCGCCTCCTTCTCCGGCACCGCCGGCGCAGCTGCTGTCCCCTTGTTCTCCATGAAGAACTAAAAACTGAGATTGAAAACTTGTCTACGTGAAGAGAAGAAGACGACGTTAATGGTTGCGGTTGCGTTGGTTTGGTGGCCAGGGGGCGTGGCTACTTATATGCAGGGGAGGTCGGGGTGTCTGGAGGAGGAAGCCGGGTCCGTCTCGAGTAGGGGAAAAGGAAGAAACAAAGAGAGAGACATACTAATTGGATACGAACACAAGTTGAGCACACGAGAAACAACCCAGTCCGGATCATCATCATGGAAGAAAACAAGTACGTAGACACGGATTCTTGATCACAAGTAAAGACGGACTCTGTGACGTTCGCGCTCGGGAGGAGCCATCCCGAACCAACGAATCGTTGGTGCGAGGGCAGGGGAACCACCGAAGGATTTCGTTCGTTGTGACTTGCGAGAGGCCTCCCAGCAGCGCGAACCCTCTCCCTCTAGACCTGATGACCGCCAAACCGAAGGGCAGTACTCTGCGCCGGTGCACCGGCTCAAGTTTGGGCCGGTCGCACTGCAGCCATCCGATCTGGCTACCTATAGCTCGTTGGATAACCCCAGTTGTCTTCTTCCTTCTGTTCGTCAACGCACGGAGAAAATAACTCCTCATCGCCTGTGCCTCCCCATGCGACGCGAGCGACGGGCCAGTGCGCTCTCCGGCGAGGCAGCAACACCGCCGCTTTGGCCCCTCGCGACGCGGCTCGTCGCAGCCCCGCCCCATCATCGCGCCCCCGTTGCAGCACGCAGCCCCCGTTTCCCTCCCCATGGCACGCCGCCGTTGCATTGCACAACCGTGAGCGCAGCGTCTCCCCTGATGCCGGTTTCCACCCGCAAGCATCTCGTGCAGCCCGTCGGCCGGCTGGCTCGCGGCAACCCCCTGCAAAGCACCTCTTGTTGTCGTTGCCGTGCATGGATGTAGCAAAAGCATCCGCTAATGGTAGCAAAACCTGAAGCCAGTTGCAGCCAAAAAAAAAAAAAACATCGCCTATGCGGCAAAAAACACCGTCGCCGCCGTATGTAGCAAGCCTCGGCAGAAAAATGGTGTTCGCCGATAGTAGCAGAAAACAACAACAATCGCGACAAAAAACAACAAAGGTTCCAGCAAAAAATGCATCGCCGCCAACGGTCACAACAAAAAGAAACTCGCCAGATCTAGCAATTTTTTTGTCGGTTGTAGCAAAACAAGAAACCTGTTGTAGCAAAACTGCCTATATCGTCGTCCAGTTCCAGCATCAGTCATGTGTGGATGAAGCTTTTTCGCCCGCTGGTTCCGGCAAAAATGATCTAGGGTTGCAGCACCAGAGCCCGTCGTCTTCGCCGCCAACAACTGCTGGTTGCAGCAAAAACATGGTCTCTGATTCCAGCATCTTGATTCCAGCATCTCGGGACTCTGGTTCCAACAAACCAAAAGCCCGGTTGCAATACCAGAGCCTCTCCCGTCTCCACCTCCAGCAGCTGCTGGTTGCATCAACCATGGCCGCTCGTTCCAGCATCGCTATACTCTGGTTCTAGCGGCACCGGACCCATGGGTGGCAAGCTCTTGGTAGGCAGCGCCGCCGTCGATCCCCCTCTGTCTCCCCCAGAGCGGCGCCAGACCCCCCTGCGAAAAAAAGACAACGCCCATGGCCGGGGGCCTCCCTATCTGCCTTGCCAGAGAAGGAAAGGGAATGGAGAAGGGAGAGAAGAAACAGGGTGCAGGGAGGGCGCGGCTGAAGGTAGAAGATGGCGTGCACGGGAAGAGATAAGGGAGAAAGGTGCGGTCCTTGTGGGTTGACCAAAAAACACGCGTCTCACGCGGGGGCGGAATGAGTGGGAGCACAACGCCAGCATGGCGCGTGACCGGCCGAGCGATTCGGCCGGCGCCCCAGCCCCAAACGTTTACCTAAACTGAAACGGCACAAAAAGCCTAAAACAAAATGCCGGCCTGGGTCTGCTAGCACGAAGGAAACCCTACTGAGTTTTTTTTATAAAAAAATCTGTACAATAAAAATGCCACGAAAACCTACAAATTGCTATGGATTGTTGTAGTACTTGTTTAAACTGCAACACAATACCTACAAAAAACAAAAACGCCATGATAAATGGCAACCAGCGAAAATTTCGTGCTGTGCAAATTTAAAATGGCATGGACCAACATTTTTTTTATCATGCTACAGAAAATAAATTGCCATGTTTGTAATTAAAATTCAAAATTTGTCCAAATACAAATTGACGTTGTCACAAAGAAATTGCCATGGTCTATACACTAAAAATGGCATGACGCATAAAAAATACATTACTGCTAATGTTTTATGAAGCTACAATTGTGTACTGAAAAAATTGTCGAGTTTCCCACACTAAAACTACCGTCTCACGGCCTCACCCCTCCAAAAAATTGCCAACCGTGTCTATAGAAAAAATTGCCATCTTTAAGAAGAAAGTTGCCATGGTGTTTTCTCTGCTTGTCTAGCCAACTTATATGGATATAATCTCATGGATATCTGCTCTCTCTGCCCTAAAACTGAAAATGTTGCTCCTCTACCAATATAGTGAGACTGCAATCATAAAATCGGGAGAATCAATTATAACCCCCCTAGTTCATCTGCCTTTGCTCATACACCCCTTTCTTTGTCTGCCTTGCTTATGAGCCCCCTTGTTGTTCAAATTTCTTGACTGTTAGAAGGAAGAAAGAGGATTGGTGGAATAGTTCATTGTATTGCTTGAGCCTGGTGGGCATATATATACATATATATATATACATATATATATATATATATATATATATATATAGTACAATGATCTACTTGGAGTACAAGACAAGCCAGAACAAATCCTAGTCTATCTCGTCTTTCCTAATAAACATTATACTCAACATCTCCCCGCAGTCACAACGATAGGACGCAGACGGTGAGACTGGAGAAGAATCCGAAGGCAAGCCGACAGACACCCCCCCATAGTCATAACGGTCGATGCATCACGTAGTCGTGGCTGGAGTGGAAACCGACGAGGTTGCTCAAGCAAGGTGGTAGCCCTTTGTGCCGTTTGTCGAGGTAGCCGAGAGCGTGGGTGGTGGAGCCGTGGTCGAGGTAGCCGTGCGAAGAATGCCGTGGTCGATGTCGAGTCGGGGTAGCCGGTGTCGCGGAAGTCGTCGTGGAGCCGCGGGCGCAAAGAGGCGCCGAATTAGTCATGGGCGCAGTAGTGGTGTGCCGGGAAGAAGACGTTGTTGACGACGCGTCGCGCCGGGGTTGCCAAGCCCGGGTACATATCGTAGACGAAGGCACGCACCAGTGGTGCCAGCACCGGGCATGCGTAGATGGACGAAGACAAAGTTGACGAAGCGCCGCACCAGGCTTGCCAGGCCCGGGACACGTCGTGGACGAAGGCACGCGGCGGTGCAGCCAGCACCGGGCACACGGAGACTGGGACCTGCACGAGTTGTACGCCATGTCGAAGAAGTCAGAGAGGCCAGCAGAGAAGAACTCGACGACGATTGCGGCGTCCATCGGCGCGGGGCCGATGTCACCAACAGTGGTCGGAGTAGACGAAGTGGCGGGGTAGATGACGGTGACGCTGGCGAAGGGCTGGTGCTGGACGAAGATGAAGGGAGGTGGACGGGCGGCGGTGGCTACGGTGGTAGCTGCGGCGGTCGAAGAAGAGCGGCGGCGGCGGCCTAACGGCCGCGACGGCTAGGTTAGGAGCGCGACGGCAATGCTTGAAGTAGGCGAAGAACCCTGACGGCGTGACAAAGATCAGCGCGGACGATGGCGTTCCCGCGCCAAGGAAGGCGGCACGACGCATACCACGGGAGGTCGACGCGCGATGATGGCGGAGTGGACCGCGACGCTACGGCCCGAAGGATTGATCCTGAGTGGATCCGACGCTTGTTACCTTTGAAGACTGTGCTTCTTCCAGACGGTTAGGCGTCATGGTCTAGAGCATCCAAGAGGATTGTGGATCGCCGAGTGACCAAGTTTGTGAAGATTTGGAAGTCGCTGAAGACTTACCACGAGCGATTGGACGGGGTCTATGTGACCTTACTTCAAGGAGAATACGGTGATGACTGGGTGTCTTGGACTAAGTGTCCTTGACTGGGTGTCCGGGACTGTGTGTCCTCGAGTTTAAATACTCAGCCGCTCCAACCAGACGTACAACTGAGACAACAGTTGGAACTGGTCTACCAAATCATTGTCTTCATCAAGCTTACTGGTTCTATTTCCTCAACTCTTTCATTTCCTCATAACTGTGTTGTGTGCTTGTTCATATCTGTGTTTGAAGACTTTGACTGAAGACTTTCTCAATTTCCTCAGTTTAATTTCTTCAGTCTGTTTGTCTTCATCCTATGTTATCCTGTGATTACGCTTCCTGTACTATGTGCCTGTCTTCATTTCATCATGATGACTATGCTTATATTATGTTATGTTTACTTTTGAGTACTTATTCCGCTGCTAGTAGTTCTTTGCTAAGGAATTTCCTCACCGACAAATTCCTCAGTGAAGAATTTCATAAAAATCGCCTATTCACCCCCCTCTAGTCGATATAACGCACTTTCAATTGGTATCAGAGCAAGGTACTCCCTTGTTCTGTGTGATTTTGGTTTAACCGCCTAGAGTTTTAGTTATGTCGACCGCAGGTATGACGAAGGTGACATGCCCCATCTTTGACGGTCACGAGTATCCCAAGTGGAAGGCCATGATGAAGAAACGCCTCATGGCGATGAACAGCGAGTTGTGGACCCTCACTGAGATTGGCCTGACTGATCTGTGCAAGATGCCGGATGCTGATGACATTCGCAAGTATACTCTTCTCAACCTCACGGCGAAGGATGTCATCTGCTCCAGCCTGTCACAAAATCAGTTCAGGAATATCATGCATCTCGATCATGCGAAGCTCATCTGGGACCGTCTCTCTGAGGTCTATGAAGGTCATCGAACCTGTCATGATCCTTGGTTTGAGGACTTCAAGGAATCTCTCAAAACGATGACATTCGAACCAGAATCATCATCTTCTGCATCATGCCTTATGGCAAAAGATGCTGAGGTAACTGAATGCTACCTATCCGAGTCCAGTGATGATGAATCTGGTGATGAATTTGGACCCAGCTATGTCAAACTTGCTTCCCTTGCTACTAAACAACAAAGAGCTTTGAAAAAAGCTCACTATATGCTAAACAAGAGCGATGATATGTTGGGTGAGGAAATGGATCAGTCAAAAGCTTTGGCTGAAAGTCTTCAGAGACTTCATACTAAGTATGAAACCCTTCAAGATCAACATAACACTCTCTTATCGGATCATGAGAAGCTTTCTTATGAATTTCTTCAAAGAAAGCAAGACCTTGAGAAGCTAAGAGTGAGTTATGAAGATCTTCAGAAGGAGAGCGATTCATTACTTGCTCAACAAATCAGCGCTTCTCAGGAAGAATTTGTTCCACCATGTTTGAAGTGCATTGAACGTGAATCTGCTAATTCTTCACCTGAATGTTCAAATGCTGCTAATGTTTCAAATTCTTCACATGCCTCTGCTATCACTAATTCCTCATTTGAGGACATTGCTAGTATCACTGACGATGCAGGGCTGAAGGAATTGTACACGACAGACATGTACAAAAGCCTCAAAGGGCATCAGGCTCTTTGTGATGTGCTTAAAAAGCAGATCCTCAACAGGAACCCTAGGAAAGAGGGTATCGCCTTTGAGAGGAAACTCAATGCTGATGGTACATATTGGAAGCCTGAGCAGTACCCCAAAACTACATGGGTCGCTGCAAAGGGACCTCCAGTTGATCCATCTAACTTATCTGGATTTGCATGTGAATCTCCTCATTCTGATGATGAGTCAATTGACTCCAACTATAAGCTATTCAAAAATCAGAATGGTGAAGTATTTGCTAGATATGTTGGCACTAATTGCAGGAACGACTCCCCTATGAAGAAAATCTGGGTTCCCAAAAGATGTCTTGAAAATCTTCAGGTGAATGTCATCATGACGCCACATGTGAAGAATAGGAACCCCAAATCAAATTCTTCATATGGACCAAATTCCTCATATGGAGCAAAGTCCTCATATGAACATCATCGTGCTAACACGTTTGTTTCGCAGGGAAGATCTAAGGATTATGGATATATGCATTATTCTTCAAATCATTATGTCCATAAGTCCTCGAAGAATTCCTCTGCATACTCTTATGCTTACTCTAACCCCTCTTATGTGAACCAAAATGGACTGGCTTCTATGCCATCCTTCTCGTATGGAGCTCGCAGAATGATGAACTCTTTGCCACCCCTTCAGATGTGGGTGGTGAAGAAAAAGAACTAATCTCTTCTGCAGGGTCAGGTCTCCAGACGCACATAATCGTCTGAAGAATTTGCTGGAGACCTGAGCATGCCTGAAAGGATGCAGGCTAACCATGAAGAAATGAACTTTCATTTCTCACGTCCTCATATTGCGTTATTAGTTCTTTTACTTGATGAAATTTATTTGATGAATTGATGTCATATTATTCACTGATGAAGTACATGAGTTTGTAAGCTGCACTAATTCATCTGCATGATGATCAACCCAAAGCCACTGAGTGGGTCCTCGATAGTGGATGTACAAACCACATGACTGGTGACAAGAATCTATTGATGGATGCTCCATTATCTCCGTCGCATCTGAAGCATATCATCTTTGCTGACAAAGGAAAAAGTCAGGTATTGGGTCTAGGTAAGGTTGCAATTACAAAGGATCGACACATGGACAAAGTCATGCTTATTGAGTCCTTAGGATACAACCTTATGTCTGTCTCAATGCTTTGTGATCTTGATATGGTTGTTGTCTTTGGCAAGTACCGTTGTGT
Organism: Triticum urartu; assembly: GCF_003073215.2. Taxonomy (NCBI): domain Eukaryota; kingdom Viridiplantae; phylum Streptophyta; class Magnoliopsida; order Poales; family Poaceae; genus Triticum; species Triticum urartu. The sequence continues at coordinate 161,047,318 of NC_053028.1, forward strand.
TGTGGTTATGGAAGCTGACAATTCCAAAGTCTTCGAAGGCTTTAGGAGAGGAGACCTGTATATTGTTGATTTCTCTACAGGACCACAACCAGCCGTGTGCTTACTTGCAAAAGCTTCAGAAGGCTGGCTCTGGCATCGACGACTTGGTCATGCAGGCATGAGGAATTTGCACACGCTTGCGAAGAAGAAGCATGTCATTGGCATCGAGAATGTCAAATTCCTCAAGGATCACCTATGCAGAGCCTGTGAAGCTGGGAAGATGACCAAGGCCAAGTATCCAGCGAAGACTATCATGACCACCACTCGCCCATTTGAATTGCTTCACATGGATCTCTTTGGTCCTAATCATTATTCTGCTATTTCAAATGAAGCATCTCAATATGGCTTTGTTATTGTTGATGATTATTCTCGCTACACATGGGTACACCTTGTTACTTACAAACATGTAGTGTAGGAAGTCTTCAAACGATTTTCCTCGAGGGCTTCAACCAACTTTGGTGTGAAGATCAAGCACATCAGAAGTGACAATGGCACTGAGTTCAAGAATTCTGGTCTCGATGACTATCTTGATGCACTTGGTATTACTCATGAGTTATCTGCTCCTTACACTCCTCAGCAGAATGGCGTCGTGGAGCGCAAGAACAAGACTCTTGCTGAGATGGCTCGCACTATGCTTGATGAATACAAAACGCCTCGTCGTTTCTAGGCTGAGGCAATTGATACCGCATGCCACATAATCAACAGAGTATATCTTCACAAATTCTTCAAAAAGACTGCCTATGAACTCCTCACTGATAAGAAACCCAATGTAAGTTATTTCAAAGTCTTCGGTGCTAAATGTTGGATTAGAGATCCTCATCACAACTCAAAATTTGCACCGAAAGCACATGAAGGTTTTATGCTTGGTTACGGAAAGGACTCGCACACCTACAGAGTCTTCAACAACGTTCTTCACAAAGTTGTTGAAACTGTGGATGTGCGGTTCGATGAAACTAACAGCTCGCAAAGAGAGCACCTACCTACTGTGATAGATGAACCAGCACCTGAGAAAACTATCAAGTTCAAGGCTACTGAGGATGTCATTCCTACTGAAGAATCTGCTTAAGAATTCATTCCAGAACATGAAGAACGTCGAGCTAATGCACCTAAACAAAATGCTGAAGAAAACGCTGATTAAATTCTTCAATGACAACCAGCTCATCCTCGCATTGCAAAAGAAGTGCAAGTTGAAAAGACCATCAATGACATCAATGCTTCACATTTGTCTAACTTTTGTGGGCAGTATGCTTTTGTCTCTATTACAGAGCCCACTAAGGTAGATGAAGCATTTCTGGAGCCTGAGTGGATTCAGGCCATGCAAGAGGAATTACATCAGTTCGAGCTTAACAATGTCTGGGAACTGGTCAAACATCCAGATCCTCGCAAGCACAATATCATCGGCACAAAGTGGATCTACCGCAACAGCAAGATGAAAATGGCCTTGTGGTGAGGAATAAGGCACGGCTTGTAGCTCAAGGCTACACACAGGTTGAAGGAATTGATTTTGATGAAACTTTTGCACCTGTTGCTAGACTTGAGGCTATTCGCATATTACTTGCTTATGCTAACCATCATGATATCACTTTATATCAAATGGATGTGAAAAGTGCATTCCTCAATGGTAAGCTTGAGGAAGAAGTATATGTTGCTCAACCCCCAGGTTTTGAAGATCCAAAGAATCCTGACAAAGTCTTCAGACTCAACAAGGCCCTCTATGGCCTCAAGCAGACCCCACGGGCTTGGTATGATACCTTGAAGGAACTCTTCATGAAGAAAGGCTTCAAACCCGGTTCACTCGACCCTACTCTTTTCACTAAATCTTATGATGGTGAATTGTTTGTGTGCCAAGTATATGTTGATGATATTATCTTTGGTTGTACTGACCAACGTTATAGTGATGAATTTGCCTATATGATGAGTGAAGAATATCAAATGTCTAGGATGGGAGAGTTAAAATTCTTCTTAGGTCTTCAAATTCGTCAACAACACAATGACATATTCATATCTCAGGAGAAATACCTCAAGGATGTACTGAGGAAATTCGGCATGCAAGATTGCAAAGGCGTCAAAATTCCTATGCCCACAAATGGCCATCTGTGCACTGATGAAAATGGTATTGACTTCGATCACAAGGTATACCGCTCCATGATAGGTTCCTTATTATACTTATGTGCATCTAGGCCAGATATAATTCTTAGTGTTTGCATGTGTGCCTGATTTCAAGCTGCATCGAAGGAATCACACCATAAGGCTGTGAAGCATATTCTTCGATATCTAGCTCACACACCAACACTTGGATTATGGTACCCCAAGGGCTCGGCTTTTGATCTTGTTGGATATTCTGACTCTTACTATGCTGGTGATCGTGTGGATCGCAAGTCAACATCTGGTACATGTCATTTCCTCGGACGATCTTTGGTTTGTTGGTCCTCGAAGAAACAGAACTGCGTATCACTATCTACTGCTGAAGCTGAGTACATTGCCGCTGGTTCTTGCTGTGCTCAATTGCTATGGATGAAGCAAACTCTCAAGGACTACGGCGTCAACATGAAGAATGTGCCTCTCTTCTGTGACAATGAGAGTGCCATCAAGATTGCTCACAACCCAGTTCAGCACTCGAAGACAAAGCACATTTAGATTCGTCATCATTTTCTTTGTGATCATGTGTTGAAGGGCGACATTTCTATTGATCATGTGAAGACTGAAGAACAACTAGCCGATATCTTCACAAAGCCCTTGGATGAGAAGAGATTTAGCAAGTTGCGGTGTGAGCTAAATATCCTAGAATCGTCGAATGTTCTTTGAAAAGGACACTCATCCTAACACTTATGCAAAATTGATGACTTAGATGTGCAACACATGAAGAAACGTTTTTCTTCAATCAATGAAGAATAACACTCTTAGTGTGAAGAAATTAACGAAGAATTTGATTCTCAGAACCCTACGATAATTGTACGCGGTGTCCGAAATCATCATTCTTATACGGTGGGTCATGCCACCACCAATAGTTGAAATTCCTCAAATTATTCATATTCTTCAACTTTGCATAGTCTTCACTGGTTCCGTCGTTTTTCTTCATTGGCTATATATATATATGAGTTTATGTCCTCTACAGTATTCACTTATTGCTATTTCTTCAAGTTGGTTTTCTGCTAAGTGAATGTGATCGGACCCTTCCCCTCTATGCTATACTCAACCCAATCTGTTCACAAATTCTTCATGTGCGTTCTATCTGAAACTCGTTCAAAATCTTCACTGTGTCCTTGTCAGCTGAAGAAAGTGCGAACGGAACTTTAAAACCTATCTTATCGAAATTTTCGGTTTTGCCGCTCAAACCGTTCCGCATCCCACAATACACTTATCCACTCACCCACGATCTAACACGATCTCCACCTCTCACTGCGTGGGTGACACATGTCATGCGAATGAGAAGGGTCAGGGGCACGTTCGTCCAATTTCTTCGGGCGAGCAGTTTTTTCACCATGGCTATAAATACCCCTCCTTCCCTTCCTCACTTCTTTTACTCCGCTCGACCACTCTCTCCAGCTCGAGCTTCTCAAACCCTAGCGCCGCCGCTACTTCATCGCCGCCGGTGAGGAAGAGCTTCACTGCCTCGACCTCGTCGCCGACGTACTCGCGCCGACCGCGGACATCTTCACTCTGCCGCCGCCGTAGCTGTCTTCCTCCGCCAAGTTAGGGCGTGGAAGATCTGCACAGACGAACTTCACATCTCCTCACTCCAGTTCGTCGTGTTCTTCGTCCACGGTAATTAAAAGTTACTTTTACTGCCCTCGTTGATTCGAATGATTATCGACAAAATCTTCAAAAGTGTTTTTCTTCATATCTTCACACACTGAACACCTCACAAGTCATCCGTTCTTGATTCGTTTCTCTAAGCATCATTTTTCTTCAAGATTCCTCAATTGTGTGGATCTTCGATCTATACAACTCTGGAACCTAAGACAAAGAACGCTTAGTGAAAATCTTCAAGACTCATCTGGTCAAATTCCTCAAACTTGTTCATTTTGAAAAACCTTCTGAGAACGCATATGACCTCTCCAAATTTCTCGCAACTATACTCTGTTCACAGGTACACATGTCAGCTGCTGAATCACTAGGTTCTCATCAACTTAACTCATTTGCAGCGTTCCTCGAAGAAAAGTTGCACACTTCTTCAGAGAATTCGAATTGTTCAAATTCCTCAACTGAAGAAAATGGCTGATGGTAAAAGGCCACAGAAGGGAGGAAAGAGGCCTGAGGTAAATACATCATTTGAAATCCCTGATGACATATATGCTGGGTACTGCACACCTACTGAGGAAACCAAGAATGAGCGCAAAGTGCGCAAACAGAGGATAGAGAGGAGATGGGCAAGAGAATGGAGGGAGTACAGATATGTTACTCCTAAGTACATGAAGAAATTCGCACTCAATCCTCAATGCCAAAGAGCTCCATTGGCATGTGTAGGATCGAAAAGTATGTCTAGAGGGGGGGTGATTAGACTACTTGACCAAATAAAAATCTATCCTTTTCCCAATTTTAGTCTTTGGCAGATTTTAGCTATCTTAGCACAAGTCAAGCAATCTTAACACAATTCAAGAAAGCATGCAAAGAGTCTATGAGCAGTGGAAAGTAAAGCATGCAACTTGCAAGAATGTAAAGGGAAGGGTTTGGAGAATTCAAACGCAATTGGAGACACGGATGTTTTTGTCGTGGTTCCGATAGGTGGTGCTATCGTACATCCACATTGATGGAGACTTCAACCCACGGAGGGTAACGGTTGCGCGAGTCCATGGAGTGCTCCACTCACGAAGGGTCCACAAAGAAGCAACCTTGTCTATCCCATCATGGCCATCGCCCACGAAGGACTTGCCTCACTAGCGGTAGATCTTCACGAAGTAGGCGATCTCCTTGCCCTTACAAACTCCTTGGTTCAACTCCACAATCTTTGTCGGAGGCTCCCAAGTGACACCTAGCCAATCTAGGAGACACAACTCTCCAAGAATTAACAGATGGTGTGTTGATGATGAACTCCTTGCTCTTGTGCTTCAAATGATAGTCTCCCCAACACTCAACTCTCTCTCATAGGATATGGATTTGGTGGAAAGGAGGTTTGAGTGGAAAGCAACTTGGGGAAGGCTAGAGATCAAGATTCATATGGTAGGAATGGAATATCTTGCCCTCAACACATCAGTAGGTGGTTCTCTCTCAGAAAATGTGTATTGGAAGTATAGGTACGTTCTCTTGGCTCTCTCCACGAATGAAGAGTGGGTGGAGGGGTATATATAGCCTCCACACAAAAACTAACCGTTACACATAATTTACCAATCTCGGTGAGACCAAAGTGAAAAACTTGGTCAGACCGATTTAGCAAACCTAGTGACCATTATGATTTTCAGTGGGACTGAGATGCAACTCGGTAGGACCGATATGGTTAGGGTTAGGGCATAACGTAATCTCGGTGTGACTGATTACAACCAGAGAGTTGGTCAGGTAAACTCGGTGGGACCGATCGCTCATTTTGGTGGGACCGAAATGTTACGAAAGAGAAACAAAGAGTTTACATTGCAATCTCAGTGGGACCGATCGCTCATCTCGGTAGGACCGAAACGTTACGAAGGGAAACAGAGAGATTACAAGCCCATGTCGGTTTGACTGAAATCCCTATCGGTGAGACCGATTTGCCTAGGGTTTGTGGCAGTGGCTATGACATTTGAAACTCGGTGGCGCCGGATAGAAAGAATCGGTAGGGCCGAGTTTGACTTTTGGTTTAGGTCATATGTGGATGTGGGAAGGTAGTTGAGGGTTTTGGAGCATATCACTAAGAACTATGAAGCAAGAACCTCATTAAACAACACCTCATCCCTCCTTGATAGTATTGGCATTTCCTATAGACTCAATGTGTTCTTGGATCACTAAAATATAAAATGTAGAGTCTTGAGCTTTGAGATTGAGCCAATCTTTTTGTCCTTCATATTTTGAGGGGTCCACATTCCTCATCCATGCCATGCCATTCATTGAGCTTTTCCTGAAATATTAATCTTGGAATAGCATTAGCTCAATGACCTATATGTTGTTAGGAATTACCAAAACCACCTAGGGATAGTTGCACTTTCAATAGCCACAACACCAGCGACTGTCAAGAGGTCAGAGCCATTCGAGAAGGACGCTTCGGTCGACGCCCCGAGCGTAACGACTGGGCTACGACCGAGGAGGAGGATGTGGTGGCGGACGCTGGGATGACCGTGGCCCGCGCCAGGAGTGGCGCGATCGGCCTCGTGAGGACCACTGGCAGGATAGGCCTCGCGAGGGCGCCTAGAGGGATCAGCCTCGTGAGGATCGTCCTTAGGGCAACGCCGGTCTCCCTCCACTGCCACCACCACCAAGAAGGAATGATGACCACCACCAAGACGAGGGAGCTGGGGGCTTCCAGGAGCCGCGTGCCATCGCCTGGGCGGAGCTCAAGACCCAACCTCGCAGCGTATCTTCAAGGAGTTTGCTCGCGAGGTGAACGTAATTCTCCCCAAGCTCGAGGCCACGCACCTGCTCAGGTGGTCCCAGTGCGCCATCACATTCAGCTCAGCAGACCAGCTCAAGTGTGTGGCTACTGCCAGCGTCCTCCCGATGCTTTGTTCACCCGTCATCAGCAACATGCAACTCACCAAGACCCTCATTGACGGTTGCGCAGGGCTAAACGTCCTGTCCGTCGAGACGTTCGATAGCCTCTAAGTGCCGTATGATCAGCTTCAGCCCACCAAGCCTTTCTCAGGAGTGACCGACGGCTCCACCATGCCAATCGGTTAGGTCCGCCTCCCAGTCACCTTCGGACAGCGCAACAACTACCGCACCGAGCTCATCGACTTCGACGTCGCCCACATCCGTCTGCCATACAATGCCATCCTCGGGTATCCGGCCATGGCCAAGTTCATGGTCGTGACGCACCACGGCTACAACGTCCTCAAGTTGCCAGGAAGCGGCGGGATCATCGCAGTCCCCTGCGAAGTAAGAGATGCGGTGTGCTCCCTCGAGCGCGCCTTCCAAGCAGCGCAAATCGAAGACCCCGGCAGCAATGCAGCTCGGTACCCTCCTGAGGTCATCCCGAAGAAGAAGAAGCAGCAACTCCGTGTCGGACCTCAGGAGTGCAGCACCGCGGGTGGCACCTCATCAGGATCGGCGCCGCGCCTAGGATGCCTCTCTCTATCGCATAGGAAGGCGCGCACGATGAGGGAGTCCTGGACTAAGGGGTCCTCGGGCGTCTGGCCTGTTATCCATGGGCCGGATTGATGGGCTGTGAAGACATGAAGGCCGAAGACTGCACCGTGTCTGGATTGGACTCTACTTGGCGTGGAAGGCAAGCTGGGCGACGGAAGATTCCTTCTTATGTAACCGACTCCATGTAAACCCTAGATCCCCTCGGTGTCTATATAAACCGAAGGGGATAGTCCAGAAAGGACACCACATATACTCATTACCATATGTTTAGCCATTACGATCTCGTGGTAGATCAACTCTTGTAATACTCATATTCATCAAGATCAATCAAGAAGGAAGTAGGGTATTACCTCCATAGAGAGGGCCCGAACCTGGGTAAACATCGTGTCCCCCGTCTCCTGTTACCATCAATCCTAGACGCACAGTTCGGGACCCCCTACCCGAGATCCACCGGTTTTGACACCGACATTGGTGCTTTCATTGAGAGTTCCATTGTGCCATCGACAAAAGGTTCGATGGCCCCTTCAATCGTCAATAATGACACTGTCCAAGGAGGAACTCCCCCCCCACCGGACAGATCTTCGTATTCGGCAGCTTCATACTGCGGGCCAACTCGCTTGGCCATCTGGAGCAGATAGACAGCTACGCCCCTAGCCATCAGGTCTGATTCGGAAGCTTGAACTACGTTGCGGATATCCATGGAGACTTTATCTTCGAGGGATTCGAGCCCGCGGCGATCGGTTCCCCTCATCCCGATGAACGTGACTTAAATCTGTCATCGGATCACACCCAGGAGATGGTTCCTGCAGTAGCAACGACCTTAGAGCCGAAGCAAATCGAGCCATCTGAGGCCTCAGAGTCCGCGGCGTTGGAGCCACACATGGACTCGACGCCCTGCAATATTCGCTTTAACAGAACTTCGGACTCGTCTCCAGCTATAAGTTCCAGATTGTGTACGCCTACGAACACCGAGCTAGATCGATTATCGATCTTCGAGTTCAGCGCCACTGACGTTTTCCAGCACTCGCCTTGGGGTGACGTGCTGAAACCTTTAAATAATTTGTCCTTGGAGAAGGACTCACAGCCGAACTATGTCCGGTTCGAGCTAGAAACGGATGATGGGGAGTTTTGCTCCCCACCCGCCACCCACTTCATAGTCACCATCAATGACTTAATCAACGTGCTTGACTATGGCTCCAAAGACATCGACGATATGGACGACGATGCCGACGAAGAGCAAGGCCAAGACCCGCTATTCACTAGACGTTGGACGGCTACCTCTTCATACGACGTGTACATGGTCGACACACCTAAAGGATCCGACGATGACAAAGAAGAGCCAGACGCAAATAAAACCCCCGAGACACAGTCCAAGCGTCAGCGGCCCAAACACCGCTCTAAGCACCGCCGCTCAAAGGACGGCAACACTGGCACCAGAGAAAATAGTACTTCGGGCAACGCTGAAAACAATGAAGGCCCTGTCGAGGCTACATCCGAACAGGAACACGACAGCAGGAAAAACAACCCTGACGAACAGGCCATAGAAGATTACCCGGAGGATAATAGTTACCATCCACCCTCCGAGGAGGAGACAAGCCTTGGCAACAAAGACTTCATCATGCCTAAGGATCCTCTCGAGCAGGAGCGCTTTAAGCTTCAGCTCATAGCCACTGCAAGAAGCCTGAAAAAGAAACAACAGCAGCTTCAAGCTGACCAAAACCTGCTCGTCGATAGATGGACTGATGTCCTGATAGCTGAGGAATACGGCCTCAAGCGCCCAGCCAAGAGGTACCAAAAATGCAGACTGCTACCTCAGTTTGATGAGGAGGCAATAGATCCCATACCTCCCTCGCACAATGCGGACCGGGCACCCCGCGGTCGGGATAAAACAACAACTCAGACCGAATAGCAGCTCGCCCCACCGCCTCGCAAAAACATGGACAGACTAGCTCGGGACCATACATACGATCTTCGGCAGAAATTGGACAATAGAGCAGGACACACCAGATCTATATACAGATCGTGAGGACGTTCCCATACTCGAGACGACAGCTACCTATTCGGACGTGGCAAACTTAATCACACCCGGGCCGATAATCACAGACATACGTCGTTGGAGATACGCCGTGACACGGCCCGTTATAGAGGCGCCGCACACCCTCTCTGCTTCACAGATGAGGTGCTGGATCATCAATTCCCCGAGGGGTTCAAGCCTGTCAATATTGAATCATACGACGGAACAACCGACCCCGCAGTATGGATCGAAGATTTTATTCTTCCCATACACATGGCCCGAGGAGATGACCTCCATGCCATAAAATACCTCCCATTATAGCTCAAAGGACCAGCTCAACACAGGCTAAATAGTCTGCCTGAGAACTCCATCGGCAGCTGGGAGGACTTGGAAGAGGCCTTCCTCGACAACTTCCAGGGTACATATGTCTGGCCACCCAATGCCAATGACTTAAGCCACATAGTTCAACAATCTGGAGAATCAACCAGAAAATTCTGGACTAGGTTCCTAACCAAAAAGAACCAGATCGTCAACTATCCGGATGCTGAAGCCCTAGCGGCCTTTAAGCATAGTATCGGGGACGAACAGCTTGCCCGCCACCTCGGCCAGGAAAAGCCGAGATCCATGGCAGCCCTCATGGCACTTATGACCCGCTTTTGCGCGGGAGAGGATAGTTGGCTGGCTCGCAGTACAAACACAACCAACAAAACAGGCCCCTCCAAGGCCAAAAACAGCACCGGCAAGCTCCGGCGCAACAGACACAAATGCCGAAGCAATGGCGATAACGCCGATGACACTACAGTTCATGTCGGATTCAGTGGCTCCAAGTCCGGCCAGCGAAAGAGCCCTATAAAAGGAGCAGCGGAGGACCATCCAGCTTGGACCGCATACTCGATCGTCCTTGCCAGATACATGGCACCCCAGGCAAACCGGCCAACCATACCAACAGAGATTGCTGGGTATTTCAACAAGCCAGCAAGGTCAACAGCAGAAACAAGGAAGGAGAATCACAGAGCAAGGACGATGACGCGGGGCCCCGGCAGCTGAACACTGGGAAGCAAAAGAAATTTCCCCCTCAAGTCAAAACGGTGAACATGATATATGCTACACACATCCCCAAAAGGGAGTGCAAGCGCGCACTTAGGGACATCTATGCGTTAGAGCCAGTCGCCCCAAAATTCAATCCGTGGTTGTCGGGGGTTGGATGCGACATATGCCAAAGGATGGCTCATCATGGTGGGGGCGAGTAGAACGTCGCCGGTGCCTGGAAACGGGATGAGGCATGGACATGCACGCCGGCGAATCTTACCCAGCTTCAGGGCTCTCCGGGGAGATAACACCCCTACTGCTGCTCTGCGGGGTCTCCGCATGATCACTATGGCCAAGTGTTTACACGATTGCTCCTTGAGCTGTTTTCTGGAGGAAGGAGAGGGCAAGGCCAGCTCTCTCCCTCCTATATGATCAGGTCTAGAGCTAATGGCTTCCAACCCTTTGCATGGGTGCCCTGGGGGGTTTATATAGGCCTACCCCCCAGGGATACAACGGTAATCCAGCTGGGCGCGGGCCCAGCCGTCAGTGCCTCCGGCCTCCGTCTTCTCCACCGACTGCTGGGGCCCGCCGATTGGTGGGCCCCTCCTACTGGCTAGGTACGGAGCCGACAGGCCGCGTCGGCCACGGGCTGGTCTTGCCGACTGCTGATTACTGTAGCCGCGCTTCTAATGACACGGGCTTCGTCATGGAGTCGTGGAAACAGCCCCGCCGCCTGGCGGGTGATGACTATTGCCACTCTCCGTCACATCTGGTTAATGGCGCGTGGGCCCCGGGGAAGGAGCTGGCCGACTCCCGGGGGCTGACTCCCAACAAGTCCGACTTGTGGCGCACTTGCCGTCTTTTGGGATCCCGCTGGCCGGTGGGACCCGCCGCCCAAAGTTCGTACAGACATGCCGTCGTGGGCGCAGGATTCGGTCCACCGGTGCTGATGTCAGGGCCAGCATGGCGACAGTGCCACGCCGCACGGAGATCTCCGCGGGCACAGCGTACTGTGACCATGCTTGCCTTTGGAAAGGTGTGGGAGCAGTCTTCACTGTAGCCACTCCCCTGTCTTGTCCCTCTTGATGAGGACATGGGGTTTTGCTGGAGTCGTGGGCCGACTCCCCAAGGCCGGCTTCTCTGGAAGTCGCCAGTCAGGAGTCGGCTTATCCTGAAGCCGTCCCCGAGACTCGGCCGCGAGTGGGCAGTCGGTCGCCTTGCCGCCGACTTCTCAGAAGGCGGCTCTTTGTCCTGGGGTCTTGAGGGGCGCAGCCTGCCCCGATGTCTTGAAAGGTTCTGGGGCTCGGGTTAGCCTACCCGTGGCCCATTACTCCGACAGTAGTCCCCGAAGCTGGTGAGGCGCCGCGGACGATCGGCAGAGAAGCCTCAGCAGTTTCTCTTTCCAGGTACTCGACACATGGTTCTTGCTTGGTTTCCGCCGGGCCGACTAGAAGGAGTCGGACCCGCCCAATCTCTGACTTGCACAGTGTTTCGAACGTCATGGCGGGATCCAAGTAGCGTGCTGGCTAAGCCTCCAGGCCGCCGCCTGTTCCAGGCCTGTCACGTGATAACACGTGGCCGGGCCAGTCTGCCAACCTACGCGCATGACGGGATAGGCCCGTAGGTGGGGGCCGCCACTACCGTGCCTCGGCGCCCGAGCGGATCCGTTGTGGCCCAGGCGGATGCTTGGGATTCCCGTGGAGTTACTGCGCGCAGTAACTTTGTCGTGGAAACGTGGGGGTCGTGGGGCCGTGGGCGCAGTAAATCCCACGACCGCCCCCTCGGCTTCGCAGCCCATGAGGCTATAAGTAGGGGGAGGAGGGGGCACGGCAGAGCACGCGCGCCCCCCTTTCCACTACTCCTTGCTCTTCTCCTTCTTCTTCTTCTTCTTCTTCTTCTTCCTCGCCCCGCCGTGCGCCCAAGCTCTGACGAACGCCGCGGCGATCAGCTCACGATGAGTTCTTCTTCCGCCGCCGCGCCTCCCTCGGTGCGTTCCAGCACTTGGGACGGCTCCGAAGTTCACGACGACCACATCGAGTTCCTTCGCAAGACTTGTCGGCTCCTCGGCGAAGACTACGTGCAGGTGCGGCTTGCATCGAGGGAGGAGATTTCCCCAACGCTGGAGGAGGGCGAGCGGGTCATCTTCCGCTTGCACTGCCTGCGCGGATTGGGGCTACCGGCGAGCAGCTTCTTCCGCTCTTTTCTAGAGTTCTACGGCCTCCAGCCGCACCACCTCACGCCCAACACGGTGGTGCTGCTGTCCGCCTTCGTGGCCTTGTGCGAAGGCTTCCTTGGAGTCCTCCCCACCCTCGAGCTCTGGGGGGAGTTCTTCTACTGCAGGCTCGGCTCCCAGGCTGCAGGCGTGCCGGCTCAATGCGACGCGTTCATTGCCGGGCGGAGATCGGGAGCCGACAACCCCTTCCCCACCATCAAGCTGATAAAGTCAGTGAAGATGTGGCAGCAATCATACTTCTACATGAAGAGCGTCTTCGCGGGAGGTGATTGGGTCAACCTGCCAGCTTTCGAAGCCGGCCCGGCGGCTGGAAGACTGCCCAACTGGTCGTATCGGGCCAAGTCGCTGACGCTTGCGGGAGCCGGCGCCGTCACACGACTCCGAGTGCTGACACGGTCAGAGGGCCTGACTGGTCCGGACCTGCTGGCCGCCTTCGTGGCGCGCCAAGTTCTCCCGCTCCAAAGCCGCCCCCACATGATATGCCAAATGAGCGGGCGCCGTGACCCGAGTCGGATGTGCACCAAGGACATGCCTCACGAGGAGGTGGCCTACATGGTGAACTACCTCTCGGACAGCAAGCTGCTGGAGGACTGGTGATTCGGCAAGGAGCCATACTCCCGCGCCACCCCCCCTACATTGAGTTGCCCTTTCTTTCTTTCTTCGAGTTGTCTTCTTTCTTGCCGAGTCTGTTTTGTGCGACCTGACCAGTCGGCTTTGGTCAGAATCCCCTCCTCCATCCACCAACCGGCACCTCGGGGCTGGCCCGCGAGTTCCTTGACGACCGGGGGGAGAGCGATGTCGACGACCCTGATCTAGGGGCGGCGGCTTTGGAAGACAACGCCGAAGGAGGAGGCGGCCCGCGGCTCGGGGCCAGTCTAGAGGATTGGCCTGATGATGAAGAGGAGGTCGCCCCCCGCCCCCGGCCAGGACCCAGCCATCCTGGTGCGGGCTCTTCTGCCGCGCCGGGTGCTCCGGGCGGCGGGAAGAAGCGCCGGGCCGTGCCGACTTTGTTCGGCAGTCGGCCGAAGAAGCCCAAGAGTTCGGCTGCGGCGACCCGGCGGGACGAAGCGGCTGCGAAGGCTATCCGCTTCCGTAAGGAAGTGAAGAAGCCGCCACTGGTCTCCGCGTGAGTATTCCGTCTTGACGCTTTATTCTTTCTCTGTAGCTTTGTCTGAGTCTTTTACTTGCTTCCCTCGCTTCAGGGCTCCCCTCACTCTTGAGAGGGTTGCCGCCGCCTCTGTCATGGGGTCAGCGGATACGTCCGCCACCACTCGGCGGATTGACCCCGCTGCTGACCTCCGGGAAGCGACGGAGCGGAATGCGCAGGAGAAGCGCAACGAGGAAGAGGCCGCCCTCCTGGAGAAGGTGGAGGCCGATAAGGCGGAGGCCTCCGCCAAGAAGAAACTGGCAGAGGCCGAAGCCATCGCCGCGACGAAGCAGCAGGCTGAGGAGGCCGCGCGCCGCCAATCGGTGGTGTTCGTCACCCCGCTGAACTCTGCGCCGTCGCCTCCAGAGTTCACGGGGCAGACTGGGGAAGCCGGCCGCGAGAACCCCGTCATGGAGAAGGAAGGCGGCGACTCCTACACGCCGGACGTGATCGTTCCGCTGCCGCCTCCGCCGCCGTCTGGGAGTGCGCAAGGCGAACAGCCAGCGGACCCTCCGGTGCCACCGACTGAAGGCGAGGCCGTGGCGAGGCTACTCCTTCAAGTCGGCTCGCCAACGCGCCGCCGTCTTGAGAAAGCGACCTCGGCGCCACGCCCCATGGAGACCGGCACCGCCAGCTCGGTGATCCCGGATGCCGAAGCGACGAGCGCCGCGCCCATTGGGTGGGTGCGGGGAGGCGGCACAGGGCCGCATAACTAGGCTCTTCTGGACGTCCAAACGAAGCTTCGAGCTGAGGGCGACGCCATCCAGAACTGCACTAAGGAGTACCTGGCATCGCGGGCAGCTGTTCGGGTATGTTTTCTCTTTGGTCCTTGTTTTCTTGTTCCTCTCTATGGGGGCGCGCCAGCGCACCCACTGGGTGTAGTCCTCGAGTTTTGGGCCGGCTGCTGAGCAGGCGGCCCGAAACTCCAATTGGTGAGTTCCGGGTACTAATTTTTGTCTGAAATGCTTGTCGTAGGACTACCACAACCTCCGAGTCACCGCCTTCAACCGCAACATTGAAGAGCTGGGCAAGCGGACCGCCGACTTGTCGGAGAGCCAGAGTGAGTCCTTTCTCTTCTTTGCGAGGGCGCGCTAGCGCACACGCAGGCTGTAGTCCCCGAGATTCGGGCCGACTACTGAGCAGTCGGGCCGGATCTCCCCAGCGACCTTCTTTACTGATGACTTAACGCCTTCTTTCTTCCTTCTCTCCAGAAGCCAATGCTGTTCTTCAACAGCAGCTCAGTGAAACCAACTCCGCGTTGCGCGCCAAGGGGGAGGAGTGCAGCAAGGTCGCCATAGAGCGCGATCTGCTGGCCACTCAATTGGCAGAGCAGAGGGAGGTGCTTGCGAAGCCGCAGAAGGAGGCGGAAGAGGCGGAAACCGCTCTCCTAGACGAGTTCGCGAGCGAGCGCTCCTCCTGGACTGACAAAGAGGTAATGCTGGCCTCCGGCTTCCATGAGATTGAAGACATTGTTGATGGTGAGTTTCTTTACTTTCTTTCTTCGAGCTACCGATTATAAATCGTGCCGACTCCCGGTTTTTGATTTGTTTCTTCGTTTCTTCTGTCTTGGTAGACTTCTTCCCTGGGCACTCGCAGGCCGCCATCCAAGCCATCGAGGCTGACCGTGAAGGTCGGAGGGCGGAAGGTGCAGAGATCGCCGCCGACGCTCCCCGAACCCTTGATGAGCATATCCTGAGCATCGAGGCTCGTCTTCAGCCGACTCACCGGATGCTGCGCCGGCTTCAACGTGTCAGCGCCCAGGCGATTGCCGCCCTGTGGCCGGACATGCAGGCTCCATGCACCCCCGGTCGGACTGCCGACTGGCTGGAGGTCGTGGCTGGTCGTCTTGAGGCCTGGAAGGGTTCCTCAGCCCGAGCTGGAGTGCGCGGGCCTTGGAGTTCGTCAAGGCGTGGTATCCGGGGCTGGACTTAGACCGGCTGGCCACACTCCGGTCGGAGGCCCAGCCGGAGCTGGTAGCCGTGGAAGATGCCCTCGTCAAGCGTGCGGTGGCGATCGCCGAGTACACCGACACCAGCATCTTCGTCCCCGAGCGGTCTGAAGACGGCGAGGAAGTACCGCCGGAGTGGTTTGAGATGAACCCAGACTACGGCGAGGACTCGGCGGAGGTGATCGGTTCTAGCGCCGAGGAGGAAGGCGAGGCGGAGGACGGAGGCGAGGCAAAAGAACCAGAAGACGGAGCAGACGGCCAGCCTCAGCTCGACCGTGCCTCCAGCAACGAGCCACGTGCGACCGAGCCGACTGCCGCTGGAAGCGATCGAGCCGAGACTGCCCAGCCAGCTGCCCCAACGCCTGACGCTACCGTCTCCTCCGACCCTCCGAATCCGTCTGCCGCATCTTAGGCTGCCGCATATTTTATCTGCTTTAGTAGTCTTTTGAAGAACTTGTTAATTTGCACAATTCCACCCGCGGGGTGTATTTTGAACTTCTGCTCGAAGATTCGGCCAAGGGCCTATGCTATGTAAATATTTATCCGAATTCTATCTTTTCTCGCTCATTGCTCTTTTGGCTTGTTGCTTTGCCGCTTTCCCTTAGTTGCCTGTCTTGCCAGTCAGACAGCCGCTCTGCGGACTGCCGTTGGATCAAATGCTTGGCTACTTTGGGAAGGCAAGTACTTAGCTGTTTTAGAGTGTTTTAGCAAGTTGAATAGAAGGCGGTGAGACAACTGCTTAATAGTCGGTTTGCAAAAATACAAAAAAGGAAGGCTGGAAGTCGGCTTTAAGCTATGTTCTATGCTTTGAGTCCTTAGCCATTTTTCATGTGAACACCCATTCTACCTTACTCCTGCCCACCGTACAGTTGCTCTGTGAGCTGCGGCTTCTGACAGGAGACGGCCTAGGCGTCACATACTACTTGTCCGACTGCAGGAAGCATTTCATAGTGCAAGGCGGCAAGTCCCCGGGCCGACCTGTCAAGCCCGGTGCCAAGTGGCATAACAAAGAGTAACATACTCGTAGGCATAACTTTTATCATATAGACAAAAGAGGGCAGTCCCCGAGCTCGTCTCGGGGGGCCCGAAGTCTTGGTACTTTAATACAAAAGGTAGCATGGTACATACTGCATCAACTGTAAAATCTTCGGAGGAGATTTGCATTCCATGGCCGCTCTGTCTCTTTGCCGGAGTCGTCCCTCTTGCGTGCTCGGGGCTTCTGAGCGTCAATCAGGTAGTAGGAGCCGTTGCCCAACACTTTGTTGATGATGAAAGGGCCTTCCCAAGGTGCCGACAGCTTGTGCTGGCCGGCTGTTCGCTGGATCAGCCGGAGCACAAGGTCGCCTTCTTGGAAAGATCTTGGCTTGACCTTCCTATTGTAGTATCGGCGCAGGCTCTGCTGGTAGATGCTGGACCGGTTGAGTGCCAACAGTCGTCCCTCTTCCAGCAGATCGATGCCGTCTTGACGTGCTTCTTCTGCTTCCTCCTCGGTGTACATGGTGACTCGCGGGGAGTCGAACTCTATGTCCGTTGGGATGACGGCTTGGCACCGTAGACGAGGAAGAAAGGCGTGAAGCCGGTTGACTTGTTTGGAGTCGTGCGCAGACTCCAGAGGACGGCTGGCAACTCATCGAGCCAGCAGCCAGCCGAGTGCTCCAGAGGCTCGACCAGCCGGGGCTTGATGCCGGACAGGATGAGGCCGTTTGCTCGCTCCACCTGGCCGTTTGACTGTGGATGGGCGACGGATGCTAGGTCCAGTCAGATGCCCTGTGTTGCACAGAAACGGGCCAAGGCGCCTTTGGCAAAATTTGTGCCGTTGTCGGTGATGATGCTGTGTGGTATGCCGTACCGAATTATGATATCGGAGATGAAAGTCACGGCAGTCGGACCATTCAGTTTCTTGATTGGCTTCGCTTCTATCCGCTTGGTGAACTTGTCCACTGCGACAAGTAAGTGAGTTAAGCCACCTCGTGCCGTCTTGAATGGTCCCACCATGTCTAGACCCCAAACTGTGAAAGGCCAATGGGGATGGTCTTGAGTGCAGAAGCCGGCTGATGCGGCTTGGAGCGGAACTTCTGGCACCCTTTGCATTTTTGGACCAATTCCTTGGCCTCTTCTAAGGCAGTCGGCCAGAAGAAACCATGTCGAAAGGATTTGGCGACGAGTGCTCTTGAAGCCGCATGGTGGCCGCACTCGCCTAGATGGATGTATTTGAGAATTGCTTGGCCTTGCTCTCGCTCTACGCAGCGCTGGTAGACACCAGTGACGTTGCACCTGACCAGCTCTCTGTTGACTATGGTGTAGGCTGCCGCTCGGCGTTGTACTTGCCGAGCTGAGGTCTCATCAGTCGGCAGCTCTTTGCTCACCAGGAATTTGAGGATGGGCTGGGCCCATGAGGGTGCTGCTATTTCTTCGACTGCCAGAACTGCGACTTGGACGAGGGCGGCTGGGCTGGGAGGCGGCGGGTTGGAGTCAACAACCGCTTGCTGGGTTAATGAAGTCCCCAGGCCGACTGGCGCGGCTCTTGGGCCGAGTTCTGGAGTCTTCGAGCCCGCCACCACAGTCCCCGGGCCGGGTACTGCAGTCCCTGGGCCGGCTTCGACTGTGGCGCCTTTGGAGCCATCTGCCAAAATCTTCGTACCGTCTACTAGGGCTCTGGAGTCGGATCCAACTTCTTCGGGGGGAGCCGGCACAAAGATGGAGTCTGATTCCAGTGAAGGCTTGACAGACGGCTTGAGGAGGCGTTGAAGGGCAATGCCGGATGGTATTGCTTGGCGGGTAGAGCCGATTCATGCCAAGGTGTCTGCTTGGTCGTTGTCGTTTCTTGGCACATGGAGGAACTCGCACCCCTCGAAATATCCACTGAGTTGCTGCACGAGGAAACGGTAACTCGCCATGTTTGCATCTTTGGCGTCCCAGTCGTCAGATGACTGTTGGACCACTAAGTCCGAGTCGCCATAACACAGGATCCGGCGAATGCCAAGTTCTTTGGCAAGCCGGAGCCCATGAATGAGCACCTCGTACTCGGCAACGTTTTTGGAGGCGGCAAAATGGATTTGTAGTGCGTATTTGAGCTTGTCGCCTTTGGGGGAAGTGAGGACGACGCCGGCTCCCAAGCCGGTGCGCATCTTGGAGCCGTCGAAATGCATCCGGCAATGGGTGGAGTCGGGCGCTGGAGGTAGGTACTGGGTCTCGGCCCAGTCGACGAGGAAGTCGGCCAGTGCTTGTGACTTGATGGCGGTGCGGGGCTGGTAGTGGATGGTGTAGGGAGCCAGCTCTATGGCCCACTTGGCCACTCGGCCAGAAGCATCTCGGCTTCCGAAGATCTCGGCAAGTGGGGCCGTGCAGACCACAGTGATTGGATGCTCTTGAAAGTAAGGTTTCAACTTCTTGGCGGTAAAGTGTACACCATAGCACATCTTCTGGTAGTAGGGGTAGTTCTGCTTGGAGGTCAACAGTACTTCGCTCGGGTAATATACCGGTCTCTGGACAGGTAGTGCCTTGCCTTCCTCCTTGCGTTCCACTACAATGACCGTGCTGACTACCCGGCTGGTGGCGGCGATGTACAGGAGCATAGGTTCCTTAGGAGTCGGAGCCGCCAGAACAGGTGGAGTAGTCAGCATCTTTTTCAACTGGAGAAAAGCTTCGTCCGCCTTGTGGTTCCACTCGAAAAAAGTGGTCTTCTTCATGAGTTGTATAGGGGGAGAGCTTTCTCGCCCAGCCGACTGATGAATCGGCTGATGGATGCCAAGCAGCCGGTGAACTTTTGCACGTCCAGCAGTCGGCTGGGTACCTCCATCCTCTCAATGGCCTTGATCTTTACAGGGTTGCATTCTATGCCGCGTTCAGAGACCAGGAAGCCAAGGAGCTGGCCGGCTGGTACTCCGAAGACGCACTTCTCGGGGTTGAGCTTGATCTGGAATCGACGCAGGTTCACAAAGGTCTCCTTGAGGTCTTCCAGCAGTGTTCCACGCTTTTCCGTCTTCACCACCACATCGTCCACGTAGACGTGGGCGTTTCTGCCGAGCTGCTTGAGGGGGCACTTCTGCATGCAACGTTGGAAGGTGGCGCCGGCATTCCTCAAGCCGAACGTCATGGTGAGGTAACAGAATGCTCCAAACGGTGTGATGAAGGTGGTCTTCAGTCTGTCAGCTGGGTTCAGCTTGATCTGGTGATATCCTGAATATGCATCCAAAAAACTCAGCAGCTCGCATCCAGTGGTGGAGTCTATCACCTAATCAAATCTTGGCAGAGCAAACGGGTCCTTGGGGTAGGCCTTGTTGAGGCTTGTCTAGTCAATACACATTCGCCACTACTTGTTTTTCTTCAGTACCAGGACCGGGTTGGCTAGCCACTCTGGAAAGAACACTTCCATAATGAAGCCGGCTGCTAGGAGCCGGGCTATCTCTTCTCCGACAACTCTTCTCTTCTCTTCTGATAGGCGGCGCAGGGGCTGCCTGACCGACTTTGCATCAGATCTGACATGTAGCTTGTGCTCGGCGAATTCCGTTGGTACACCTGGCATGTCTTTGGGGGACCATGCGAAGATGTCCCGATTCTCACGGAGGAAATCGACGAGCTCACCTTCCTATTTGCTGTCGAGGTTTGCGCCTACGACAGCGTACCTCTCTGGGTGCTCCGGATCAAAGGGTATCTTCTTTGTCTCCTTGGCCGGTTTGAACGAATCCTCAGCCTCCGACTCCTTTGGGTTGGGCGACACCTCTGGCTGCTTGCCAGCCATCGCCACAACCCGTTCTAGGAGCCGCTTCTCGGCTGCGATCACCAGGGACTCGGCTAGCTGACTGCTCTCAGTCGCACAGGCAGACGACTTCCGGTAGTCGCCACCTACAGTCAGAATTCCCCTGGAGCTGGGCATCTTCATTTTGAGGTAGGCGTAGTGGGGGACTGCCATGAACTTGGCCAAGGCAGGTCGGCCAAGTAGTGCATGGTATGGGCTCTCAAGGTCCACCACCTCAAACCAAGTTGACTCTCGGCGGAAGTGATCTTTGTCTCCAAAGAGGACGTCCATCAGAATCTTGCCGATTGGTGAGCAGGAAAGCCCAGGAACAATGACGTGGAACACAGTCCGGCTGTTCTGAAGCTGTCTTTGCTTGATTCCTAATTTCTCCATGGTGTCTTTGTACAGGATGTTGATGCTGCTGCCTCCGTCTATCAGAACTCGCGAGAAACGAGCAGCTCGTCTATCCGTGGCAAAGGTGGCATCTAAGACCAGAGCATAAGAGCCTGGACTCAGCATCACCTCTGGGTGATCAGCTCTGCTCCAGCTGATAGGCTTCTCGGACCAGTGCATGAACTCTGGCGTCTCTGATACTACTGCATTCACCTCTTGTCGCTGCAGCCACCTGCTGCGTCGATCATCAGCCATACTGGTAAACACCACGTAGGCTCCGTGTTCTTTGGGGTATTCGTCTTGTACTGCGCCGACTGGTCTGATAGCCGGCTGCTGGGGCGGAGGCGGAGGCAGCTGCCCAGCAAGCGGGGGAGGTAAGAGGCCGTCTCCCTTGGCGATCCTGGTGAGCCAGTAGCACTTCCGGGTGGTGTGATTCGACGGCTTTGCGCCGCTATGGAACTTGCAAGGTCCATCCAGAGTCTGCTCGTAGGAGAAGGCCGGCAACCAGTTGGGCTTGCCGCCTTTCTGTCGCTTGGGCGGAGGCTGCCCATCCGGCTGCTCAACTATCGCGACCTGCCGGCTGCTGGAAGCTGGCTGCGGGGCCTTGCGCTTGTGGTCGCTCTGCTGTTGCCGCCGACTGGCATCTCCCGCCAGAGTTCTTGGAGCTTGAGGGGCCACTTTGCCAGTTGCGCTAACTTGAATCTCCGCCTTCATGGAGGAGTCGGCCGTGGCATACTTGTCTGCTATGATCAGCAGCTCGTCGAGGGTTTCTGGCTCGTCGCAGAGGAGCTTGTGCTTGAGGAGGGTGCCTTCTCTGCACCGGGCGGTGAAGTACTCGATAGCCTGCACCTCGTGCATGCCCTCGCAGGAGTTCCGAAGCTCGGCCCAACGCGTGAGGTAGTCGCGAGTCGACTCGTCAGGACCTTGCATGCACAAGGAGAGCTGACGAGGCTTGGGAGGATGCTTGTACGTGCTGGTGAAGTTGCGGACGAATGCTTCAGTGAAGTCGACTCAGCTGTTGATGCTGCGAGGCTTCAAGCTGTTCAGCCATGTCCGGGCCATGCCGTGGAGCATGAGCAAGACGTATTTTACGGCGACATGCTTGTTGCCATTCGCTATGCTGACAGCCGTGGAGTAGTTGACTAGCCAGTCTTCCGGATTCACGGAGCCGGTGTACTTGGGCGTGTCTCTTGGGAGCGTGAACCCTTTGGGAAAGGGCTCGTCTCGAATGCGGGGCCCGAAACAAGGCAGACCCAACTCGTCTTCTTCTTCCAGCGCCAGGGATCGGTGAAGCCAGTCGATCCGGTGGCGGGCGTCGTTTTCCCCGACTCCCTCTCGGCGGCCAAGGCGGTCGCCAAGAGTCGGATGATCAACAGGCGGCAGGGAGACTCGCCTTTCCTTGCGAGGAGGAGGAGGCGGGGAGTCGTCCCATCGTTCCACTGCTCTAGGATGGCCGTCTTGGTCGCGCTCTATGGTAATGTGAGTCCGACTGTGGCTGACAGTCGGATCCTTGTCCTTTCTTCCTCGGGCGCCACCAGTCGGCGTCCGAGACGTCACGCCTTTGTCTCGGCGAAGGTCGTCGTTTTGCCGCTACGGCGCCTTTGTGCGGCAGTCGGCCTCGTTCTGCGCGGCAACCGCGTCGAGGAGCCACTAGACTCGCTCCATCATCAGGCGGCGCTCTTCGCCCTCGAAATTGTCCAGCTCGTCCGCCGCCGCCTGGGCGGCTCGAATGTTCTCCGCAGGTGTAGCATACACAGGGTGTCTTGCCCCGAACAGGTCGGCGATGGCTACGCCGCGCTGTTGGATCGTGCCAAGGCGGCTGGGCCCAGCTGGGGCTGGCGAGCCACCAACGGCGCGATCCATCTCTCGCTGGTAGGCTTCTGACAAGCGTCTCATGCTAGCCAGCTTCTTCGCACCTTCGACGAGCTGAAGTCGGCGCGCCTCCAACGTCTCCGCGTCAGCGTCTTCCGGAATGGGCGCAGTCAGGTCTTGTAGCGCCGCGGCAAGCGGGTCATGCGCTCCTCCGCCGAGAGGCTCGTCATGACTAATGACAAGCACCTCGGTGATGATGCTTCCATCGCTCTCCGCGTGAGGGAGAGGCTCGTCGTAGACCACCACATTAGTGGGGAACGCGTCAAGCAACGCGGTGTCAGAGTCGACCAGCATCGGGTCGGTGGAACCTACAGACTCCAAGTCTACGGCCGGCTCGCCGGCGACGTGGAGTTGATTGAGGAGGCCTGCGAGGAGGCTCTCGGAGCCGCTCGTGCCTGCGTCGGATGCAGGTTCGTGGGAGATGCGAACCTCGCTGATGAGTTCGGCGAGGCGGCTAGCGGCGCAGGCGATCTCAACACCGTGCAGCGCGTCGGCGCAAATTCCGTCTGGCGTGCCTGGCTGGCTGCGCTCGCCAGGGAGGAAAAGGGTTCCCGTCCAGAACAGGTCTCTGGACGATGGTGCACCAGGCCCCACGGTGGGCGCCAAATGTTGGGGGTTGGGTGCGACATATGCCAAAGGATGGCTCATCATGGTGGGGGCGAGTAGAACGTCGCCGGTGCCTGGAAACGGGATGAGGCGTAGACATGCAAGCCGGCGAATCTTACCCAGCTTCAGGGCTCTCTGGGGAGATAATACCCCTACTGCTGCTCTGCGGGGTCTCCGCATGATCACTATGGCCAAGTGTTTACACGATTTCTCCTTGAGCTGTTTTCTGGAGGCAGGAGAGGGCAAGGCTAGCTCTCTCCCTCCTATATGATCTGGTCTAGAGCTAATGGCTTCCAACCCTTTGCATGGATGCCCTGGGGGGTTTATATAGGCCTACCCCCCAGGGGTAGAACGGTAATCCGGCTAGGTGCGGGCCCAGCCGTCAGTGTCTCCGGCCTCCGTCTTCTCCGCTGACTGCTGGGGCTGCCGACTGGTGGGCCCCTCCGACTGGCTAGGTACGGAGCCGACAGGCCGCGTCCGCTGCGGGCGGGTCTTGCTGGTTGCTGATTACTGTAGCCGCGCTTCTAATGACGCGGGCTTCGTCATGGAGCCGTGGCAATAGCCCCGCCGCCTGGCGGGCGATCACTAGTGCCACTCTCCGTCACATCTGGTTAATGGCGCGTGGGCCCCGGGGGAGGAGCTAGCTGACTCTCGGGGGCCGACTCCCAACGAGTCCGACTTGTGGCGCACCTGCCGTCTTCTGGGATCCTGCTAGCCGGTGGGACCCGCCGCCCAAAGGTCGTACAGACAAGCCGTCGTGGGCGCATGATTCGGTCCACCGGTGCTGATGTCAGGGCCAACATGGCGACAGTGGCACGCCGCATGGAGATCTCTGCGGGCACGGCGTACTGTGACCATGCTTGCCTTTGGAAAGGGGTGGGAGCAGTCTTCACTATAGCCACTCCCCTGTCCTGTCCCTCTTGATGAGGACATGGGGTTTTGCTGGAGTCATGGGCCGACTCCCCAAGGCCGGCTTCTCTGGAAGTCGCCAGTCAGGAGTCGGCTTATCCTGAAGCCGTCCCTGGGACTCGGCCGCGAGTGGGCAGTCGGTTGCCTTGCCGCCGACTTCTCAGAAGGCGGCTCTTCGTCCTGTGGTCTTGAGGGGCGCAGCCTGCCCCGATGTCTTGAAAGGTTCTGGTGCTCGGGTTAGCCTACCTGTGGCCCATTACTCCGATAGTGGTTCTCATTCCCGATCACCTTCGACCGCCGAGATCATCCAACCAGCATCCGCCACGGCGGTTTAGCCGCACTGGTCCTCGACCCAATCATCGACGGATTTCACCTGACGCGAGTCCTAATGGACGGTGGTAGCAGCCTCAACCTGCTCTATCAGGATACAGTACGTAAAATGAGCATCGACCCCTCACGGGTCAAACCCACGAAGACTACCTTTAAAGGAGTCATACCAGGCGTAGAGGCCAGTTGTACGGGCTCAATAACGCTGGAGGTATTATTCGGTTCCCCGGATAACTTCCGAAGCGAAGAACTAATCTTCGATATCGCCCCATTTCGCAGCGGCTATCACGCCCTGCTCGAACGAACCGCATTCGCTAGATTCAATGCGGTGCCACATTACGCTTATCTCAAGCTCAAGATGCCCGGCCCACGTGGCATCATTACAGTAAATGGAAACACGGAACGCTCCCTCCGTACATAGGAGCACACCGCCGCCCTAGCAGCAGAAGTATAGAGCAGCCTTCTCAAGCAGCATTGTAATCCGGCTGCCGAGCCCCTAGACATCATCAAGAGGGTCCGGACCACACTGCAGCAGGACAGCTCGGCTCGGCCGAATTAGCAATTCAACCTTCGTCCCAGCCCCGATGAGGCAATGGCACCAATACCGCGCGTACATAAACTACACACTCAAAACCCCAGGAGAATTGACGGAGGCATAACTTGTTCGCGATCCACTATACGGCTCGACCGACCCTGGGATTCGCACGACTTTACTTCTCCTTTTTACGAGTTTTCTTCTCTTTTGAAGGTCTATGCGGACAACCTACTTGCAGAACGCACCAAGGAGGCAAGGAGCTCTGGCTTACAAGGGAATCCCCAGGTGGTCTCTACTAAACAATTGCCATACTTGCTTTTCATACCCGCATGTAGCTCGCCCTTGGTTGCGGCATGTTAAATAGCCATATCTTGCTTATTGCATTACCTATACAAAGTACGCCTTGACGTACTGGTTAAATCACAATGGTGAATACACGGTAGTGTTAGCTTATTATTCCATTTTTCCGTTTACTCACCTCGGTATTAATTACTCACTGCACACGTACACCATGGTACGCATTACTATGCCAGGGGCTTCACTACACCCAACACTACGGCAATAAAAAGTCTGAACACTTTATAGTATAGTTCGGCACCCCGAACTTATAGCATTATATGCATCGACTCCGAATCATGTCTTTGGTCAATAGTTGGGTTGCCCGGCTCCTGTGCTTGCTACCTTACGTTCCGCTATATCGGCTAGGGTAGTAAAGGGAGAACTACTGCGATTGTGTCCTGGTTATTCCGGACGAGCACCTCAGTAGAGAAAGCCGAAAACTGACTGTCATGATGCGGCGAGAGCCGGTCAGTTGTTCGAGAGGTTCCAAATCGTTAGAGATTTTTTCCGCTTCTTGCGAAGAATCGGTTCCCCCAATTAGGCGTGCATAGCACCCCTAGTTTGGTCTTTTGAATACCAGGGGCTTCGCCAACTTTCTTAATTGTCAAACTCCTATGGCTAAGTGAGGGCGGTAAAGGCCACATAGTCTGATTGCCTTGTTCGTTGCGCTAAACACCTCCTTTAAGGACCAGAATGTGGAGTAAAGAGTGTTTAGATTTATCCCGAACACCCCCGTACTATCTACGTGGGGGCAGAAGCCGACGACTGGTCAACCCTCAGAGTTAATAAACGGCCGCACGGGAGGTAAATTTAAATCATAAGCATTATACTACATAAACACCATTGTTCCATATTATAGGGCAAGGTAATACACATGTTCTCACGGGAATATGATATCCTTCGAACATTGCTCCCCCACAAGGCGGGACCCCTCCAGGACATCTTCAAAATAGTGCTCAGGCCGACGATGCTCCTTGCCCTCCGGCGGTCCCTCGGTCATCAGCTTCTTGGCATCCAGCTTTGCCCAATGTGTCTTGACGCGGGCAAAGGCCATACGCGCACCTTCAATACAGACCGACCGCTTCACGGCTTCGGGCCACGGACCGGCACTCACAAGCCACTTCACAAGCCCAAAGTGGCTGCTAGGTATAGGATCAGCAGGCCACAGCCAGACTATTAGGTCCTTCGTGGCTAGCTCTGCCAACCTATGCAGCTCGACCAACGGCTTTAGCTGGTCGCTGAAGGGCACCGGATGTTCGGATCCCAGGTATTGGGACCAGAATACCTTCTCCATCGGCATCCCTTCTTCGTCTCTATAATGCTCGGCAGCATTTGACACACTGTGCGACAGATCTATAAACGCCCCTGAAAAATCCAAATTCATGATAAGTACAAGGAACGTTTCTTCTACACACTTGCTATGCATGATGAAAGATTTACCTGCCGTAATCTTCTTGGCCGCCTGAATTTCCTAGAGGGTGTTCTGGGCTTCGGCTCATGCATCCTGCATGCTCTGGCGGGCCTTTTCCAATTCGGACTCTTGCACCTTACAATCGCGCTCCAAGGACTCAAACCTCTCTATCACGCCCTGGAGTTGTTGCTGCGCCTCGCCAACCCGGGCCTCGTGCTCCTCGCTGGAGGCGCGTTTCGAGGCCTCTTTGTCCTCAGCCTCGGCTAGCACCTTCTTAAGGGCCACCACCTCGGTCGTGGCCACTAATAAAGTTTATGACACTTTAGTTCAGCTGGACTACTCATTTTTTCGAAATGTACCCACAGGTTACTGCATACCTTGGCTATCTTCCATCTACTTCTTCACGAGGCCGAGCTCCTCCTCGGCCCGTTCCAGTTTCCGCTTCAGTCCAGAAACTTTCGCAGCATGAGCAGTGGCAGCCTGCAGCGATACCTGCTTATTCACATAGACAACTCATGTTAGACTCCTGCGATATTCATTCTCAATCCTCTGTTTGGCTTTTCCTCCCGAACACCAAACAGAGCATCAGGGGCTACTATCTATACGGTGATGTTTTTCCTACAATCACATTACTTACCTCAAAGCCCGTTAGAAGGCTCGTGCAGGCTTCGGTCAGTCCGCTTTTGACAAACTGAACCTTCTCTATTACCGTGTCCATAAGGACGCGATGCTCATCCATGATAGAGGCGCCTCGTAGCGCCTCCGGCAGATTATCCGGTGCCTCTGGTTGGCCAGAGGTCACCGGTGGAACAGGCGCATTCCCTCCTTGGGGGGAATGCCGTTCGCTGGACCCCGGAGCCATGTAGATCTCCGGAATGGTATCCGGTTGAGGCCTGAAGGGAACTCGGGCCCGTCACCAGTCCCCGTGGGGACTTTTTTCCCCGTATGTCCAGCGGTCGAGGAGTCATCCTGGGACGTCAAGTCGATGGTCTCTGGAATCTCCCCCGGCCCGGGAAAGCCTTTTTGGACACCACCTCGTCATCACCCTTGGGTGAGATGGAATGAGCAGGTGGCGGAGACATGCTAGCCATCTCCTTCGAGTCTAGCGAATCCTCTGTCGAGGATCGCGGGGAGCCATCGCGTGCCGGATTGCAATGACAAGGTTTAAGATGTATCAATATTACAAACTGAGAAGGCCAGATGTTTTTTATTCTGGTACTCACGAGGCGGCCTGAGGCTTGGTCCGGCGAGGTCGCTCCGGACTGCTATCAACATCCCACGCGGAGTTATCCGCGAGGGAGCCTCTTCCCCTCTTGGGCGCCTTCGCCTCCAAACTTGTGGAGGCCTCCCTTTTCTCCCTTTCTCCCGCAGGAGGGGAGTCGCCTACCTCCTCATCGTCATTGTCAGCGGCTGAGGGGTCTGTCTCATCGTCAGACGAGATGACCAAGGTGCTCCTTTGGTGAAGCCCACTCCTGGTCCCCTTGGCCGTGGTTTTGACCTTCTTCTCCAGTACGCTGTAAGGCACCAGAAATAGCATCTTCGTAAGAAGTGGGGTTTCTTCGTCTTCAGGCAGCGGAGCCGGACTATTAATCTGTCCCGCTAGGTCAACCCAGGCCTGAAAAGGAAATTGATAAGAAGGCTTAGTATCCTTCCTCGAAGTGTGTCCTTAAGGACTATACCTTGATGGCTTACCGAATTGGCCTAACGCTTAAAGTTGAGCCCTGATCTTTGGTCAAGGGTGGTGGTGTCTCGCTGCCCTTGAAGAGCACCTTCTAGATATCTTCATGTGTCATGCCGAAAAGCCTTAGCAGCGCCTGGTGCTTGGCCGAATCGAACTCCCACAAATAATAGGTCCGGCGCTGACACGGAAGGATCCGGCGTACAAGCATGACCTGGATCACATCAACGAGCTTGATCGTCCGGGCTATCATATTCTGGAGGCACGTTTGGAGCCCCGTGATCTCTTACAAAGATCCCCAGGTCAGTCCCTTCTCTTGCCAGGAGGTAAGCCGCATCGGGACTCCGGATCAGAATTTGGGAGCCGCCTCCCAGTTGGCGTCGTGCAGCTCGGTGATATAGAACCACCCCGATTGCCATCCCTTCACCGTATCTACAAAGGAGCCTTCGAGCCAGGTGGTATTGGGCATCTTGCCCACCATGGCACCTCCGCACTCGGCCTCTTAGCCGCGCACCACCTTTGGCTTTACATTAAAAGTCTTCAGCCATAGGCCAAAGTGAGGTGGGATGCGGAGAAAGGCTTCGCACACAACTATGAATGCGGAGATACTGAGGATAAAGTTGGGGCCAGATCGTGGAAGTCCAACCCATAGTAAAACATCAATCCACAGACTAATGGATAAAGAGGGAATCCCAGCCCACGGACGAAGTGGGTGAGAAACACAACCCTCTCATGGGTCTCGGGGGTATGGACGATTTGCCCTTTTGCTGGGAGTCGGTGAGCAATCTCCTTGGCTAAATAGCCTGCCTCCCGGAGCTCCGTGATGTTCTTCTTCTCAACGGAGGAGGCGATCCACTTGCCTCCAGCTCCGGATCTGGACATGATTGGAGTGCCTTCTCGAAAGAGGAAAAGCTAAATACTGGGCGCTAGAGCTCGAGGACGGAAGGACTGAAGATGAAAAAGGGTGTGGGTAAAGGGGGAGTGTCCTTATCCCCTTATAAAGGCCGTGAATATCAAGCGCCTCCCCACTCGTCCTAAAAACTCACCTATCCCCAAGGGCTGTGTAAATGGCACGGTTGGGTTACCCATGCCCGCATCGATGAGAATCCCGTGATAAGAGGACATGATCTTTGCTTTGACAAGACGTGCCAATGGCAACCGCGTCTCAAAACGTGGAGCGACAGACGAAAGACGGTTCGAAATTATGACCGAACAAACATAATGTCGTGTTGTAAAAAGCTGTCAGCGGATAGAACTCGTGTGAAAATATATATTCTCTCTGCGGTTGTGTATGGTATGTGACAGGTCCGGATATTATCGTCGCATCCGAAGACTATCTTGGAGTTCGGAGAAAGGGGAACCCGCCTTGCAATTCCGAAGACAAATCTGCGCGCCGAACTCCTCGTCATTGAAACCAGGTTCAGGGGCTACTAAGGGAGTCCTGGACTAAGGGGTCCTCGGGCGTCCGGCCTATTATCCATGGGCCGGAGTGATGGGCTGTGAAGACATGAAGGCCGAAGACTGCACCGTGTCCGGATTGGACTCTACTTTGCATGGAAGGCAAGCTTGGCGACCGAAGATTCCTTCTTATGTAACCGACTCCATGTAAACCCTAGATCTCCTCGGTGTCTATATAAACCGAAGGGGATAGTCCGGAAAGGACACCACATATACTCATTACCATATTCATAGGCTACATTTCTAGGGTTTAGCCATTACGATCTCGTGGTAGATCAACTCTTGTAATACTCATATTCATCAAGATCAATCAAGCAGGAAGTAGGGTATTACCTCCATAGAGAGGGCCCAAACCTGGGTAAACATCGTGTCCCCCTTCTCCTGTTACCATTGATCCTAGACGCACAGTTCGGGACCCCCTACCCGAGATCCGCCGGTTTTGACACCGACACCCAGCGCCCTCCTCGGGCAGGGCTCGGGGGCTCTCTTCTGGAGGGCCTCAGACCTCGCCAACGTCATGAGGGAGGCGCTCGGGCACCACTTGGAGGCATGTTTCACGGCACGTCTCCTTCAGGAGGACACTGGGCAAGGAGCACCTGGTGCTCAGGAGTTCATCACCAAGGTATCTCAGGAGCTTCAGGAAGCAAGAGCAATACGCGGCGACCGCCGCCTACCTGGCGCTACTCCCCACCCAGGAGAGGGTGGTGAGATGTGCGTCTGCATCGACATACCAGGGCTCAACCGAGCCGCATCTCAGGAGCACTTCTGCCCTTCGCGTGTCGGGCGCTGCGAAAGTCCACCTCACAGCTATGTTCGCATGCCGTTCGGCCTGCCGAGCATGGCCGCTGCCTTCCAACACAACCTGCGGAGCATCATGGCGGGTCAGCAGGCCAGGCACCACGCAGTCCTGGCGGAGATGGAGGCAGTCCTCAAGGAACCGCCGGGATCCCCAAAGCCTCCCGAGCCTCCGGGCCCCGGTGGCTCATGAGGGGCAACCCCTTCGCCGCGTACCTTCAACTACCTCAACACCCCTTCATCAACGGAACCAGGTGACATTTTCCAAGTTCATTTAGCTGGGAGCGCCCAGGGGGCTGCATTATTCCCAGGCCGCATGGGTCCGTCCTTGTGGCATGTATCTTTCCTTGTTTATGTCTTTAGCTTACCTTGCCAGGGGCTCCCCTCGGGCTGCATCATCCCCAAGCCACTCGGGCCAGACCGCCACGTATTGTTTATGCATTTACCTGAGCTATGTTGCCTTTCATGCTTAATATATCTATGACTATCAACTGCTTGATTGTCGCCCATCGCGGGAGCCGTGCGCTGGTCGTCTTTCTTCAGGACCCTTCGCGTGAGAGGATTAGGCACGGTGTCTGTGCTCGGGCCCGTCCCTGCAGCGTCAATAAATACAACGGCCAAGCTCTGTCTGGTAGGCCGGCCCCGTTCACATCACCTCCTGGGGCCGTTGGTGCTTGGCTTTCTCACGCGATAACCTCAGGAGATTCGTTCGGCGTAGGTTGTCTAACCACCTCGCAGGACCAAGACAGCGAACAAGAATCAAGACCAGGCACAACCCGCCTTGGGGTAGGGCCTCGTGGGTCCCGCGCTGGCTCACGAGTGCCCAGACACACCTCGTATAGCCCTACTGTGCAAGCCACGTGTCAGGGCAGGGTTGTACACGCCCCGGGGCTCTCCGCGGTAGGGAGTCCCCTCCCACATACCAGTGGAAGCACCATGCTCCATGCTGGCAGCCGACACTGCCGAGGAGCGGCTATGCTCGTGCAAGTGCGGAAGCGCCATTGTCCGTCCTGGTGATAAACAATTGAGGGCGGCCTCACGGCCGTATCAACCTCAGGGAGCCTCCGGGCTCAGGGTCTGGCCTCAGCGCAATGCCTCCCAGCTAAGTCCCTTGGACCTGGTCGTCGCGCGCCCTCCCAAGCGGAGCTAAGGTATGAAGGTCATTTGAACGTCAAGGGGGACTCCTGAGCATCGCAACTCAGGAGCCTAACTGACAACGTAGCCCCTCACTCCTTGGTCCGTCCTGGTCTCCGGTCGGCCCAACGGCGGTTGAGGTATGTGCGGGGTCGGGTCCTGCCGACGTAGAACACAAGACCAACCATTGCATCTCCTTTCCACAAGCTATTTGCGCGTCAAGGGGGACTCCTGAGCATCGTGACTCAGGAGCCTAATTGGTCATGTAGCCCTGCTACCTCTTGAGCACTGCGTTGGTTTTCCCTGAAGAGGAAGGGATGATGCAGCAAAGTAGCGTAAGTATTTCCCTCAGTTTTTGCGAACCAAGGTATCAATCCAGTAGGAGGCTACGCGTGAGTCCCTCGTACCTGCACAAAACAAATAAATCCTCGCAACCAACGCGAATAGTGGTTGTCAATCCCTACACGGCCACTTACAGAGTGAGATCTGATAGATATGATAAGATAATATTTTTGGTATTTTTGTGATAAAGATGCAAAGTAAAATAAAGGCAAAGTAAAAAAGCAAAGGAAATAACTAAGTAGTAGGAGATTAATATGATAAAGATAGACTCGGGGGCCATAGGTTTCACTAGTGGCTTCTCTCGAGAGCATAAATATTCTACGGTGGGTGAACAAATATTGTTGAGCAATTGACAGAATTGAGCATAGTTATGAGAATATCTAGGTATGATCATGTATATAGGCATCACGTCCGAAACAAGTAGACCAACTCCTGCCTGCATCTACTACAATTACTCCACTCATCGACCGCTATCCAGCATGCATCTAGAGTATTAAGTTAAAAATAGAGTAACGCCTTAAGCAAGATGACATGATGTAGAGGGATAAACTCATGTAATATGATGAAAACCCCATCTTGTTATCCTCGATGGCAACAATACAATACGTGCCTTGCTGCCCCTACTGTCACTGGGAAAGGACACCGCAAGATTGATCCCAAAGCTAAGCACTCCTCCCATTGCATGAAAGATCAATCTAGTATGCCAAACCAAACTGATAATTCAAAGAGACTTGCAAAGATAACCAATCATACATAAAAGAATTCAGAGAAGATTCAAATATTATTCATAGATGGACTTGATCATAAACCCACAATTCATCGGTCTCAACAAACACACCGCAAAAAGAAGATTACATCAAATAGTTCTCCACAAGAGAGGGGGAGAACATTGTATTGAGATCCAAAAAGAGAGAAGAAGCCATCTAGCTAATAACTATGGACCTGTAGGTCTGAGGCAAACTACTCACACTTCATCGGATGGCTATGGTGTTGATGTAGAAGCCCTCCTTGATCGATGCCCCCTCCGACGGAGCTCTGGAACAGGCCCCAAGATGGGATATCGTGGATACAGAAAGTTGTGGCGGTGGAATTAGGTTTTTGGCTCCGTATCTAATTGTTTGGGGGAATGTAGGTATATATATGAGGAAGGAGTACGTCGGTGGAGCAACAGGGGGCCCACGAGGGTGGAGGGCACGCTTGGTGGGGGTGGGTGCGCCCCCTACCTCGTGGCCTCCTGTTTCCTTTCTTGACGTACGGTCCAAGTCTCCCGGTTCTTGTTCATTGAGAAAATCACGCTCCCGAAGGTTTCATTCCGTTTGGACTCCGTTTGATATTCCTTGTCTTCGAAACCCTAAAACAGGCAAAAAAACAGCAATTCTGGGTTGGGCCTCTGGTTAATAGGTTAGTCCCAAAAATAATATAGAAGTGGATAATAAAGCCCAATAATGTCCAAAACAGTAGATAATATAGCATGGAGCATCAAAAATTATAGATACACGTTGGAAGACGTATCAACAAGCATCCCCAAGACTATTCCTGGCTCATCCCTCGAGTAGTAAAATGATAAAAACAGAATTTTTGATTGCGGAAGTGCTACTTGGCATAATTTTAAAATGTAATTCTTCTTAATTGTTGGTAATGAATAATTCAGGATCCGAAAGATTCAAGGACAAAAGTTTAATATTGACATAAAAATATAATACTTCAAGCATACTAACAAAGCAATTATGTCTTCTCAAAATAATCATGGCTAAAGAAAGTTATCCCTAGCAAAAATCATATAGTCTGGCTATGCTCTATCTTCACCACACAAAATATTTAAATCATGCACAACCCCGATGACAAACCAAGCAATTGTTTCATACTTTTGACATTCTCAAAAAAAATTCAATCTTCACGCAATACATGAGCGTGAGCCATGGATATAGCACTATAGGTGGAATAGAGTGGTGGTGTGGAGAAGACAAAAATGGAGAAGATAGTCTCACATCAACTAGGCGTATCAACGGGCTATGGAGATGCCCGTCAATAGATATCAATGTGAGTGAGTAGGGATTGCCATGCAACGGATGATGCACTAGAGCTCTAAGTATGTGAAAGCTCAAAAAGAAACTAAGTGGGTGTGCATCCAACTTGCTCGCTCATGAAGACCTAGGGCATTTTGAGGAAGCCCATCATTGGAATATACAAGCCAAGTTCTATAATGAAAAATTCCCACTAGTAAATGAAAGTGATAACATAGGAGACTCTCTATCATGAAGATCATGGTGCTACTTTGAAGCACAAGTGTGGTAAAAGGATAGCAGCATTGTCCCTTCTCTCTTTTTCTCTCATTTTTTCTCTCTTTTTTCTTTTTATTTTTTTATTTGGGCCTTTTCTCTTTTTTTATGGCGTCTTTTCTTTCTCTTTTTTTTATTTTTCGTCCGTAGTCTCATCCCGACTTGTGGGGGAATCATAGTCTCCATCATCCTTTCCTCACCGGGACAATGCTCTAATAATGATGATCATCACACTTTTATTTTTCTTGCAACTCAAAAATTACAACTCGATACTTAGAACAAAATATGACTCTATATGAATGCCTCCGGCGGTGTACCGGGATATGCAATGAATCAAGAGTGACATGTATGAAAGAATTATGAATGGTGGCTTTGCCACAAATACGATGTCAACTACATGATCATGCTAAGCAATATGACAATGATGGAGTGTGTCATAATAAACGGAACGGTGGAAAGTTGCATGGCAATATATCTCGGAATGCCTATGGAAGTTCCATAATAGGTAGGTATGGTGGCTGTTTTGAGGAAGGTATATGGTGGGTGTATGATACCGGCGAAAGGTGCGCGGTATTAGAGAGGCTAGCAAAGGTGGAAGGGTGAGAGTGCGTATAATCCATGGACTCAACATTAGTCATAAAGAACTCATATACTTATTGCAAAAATCTACAAGTTATCAAAGCAAAGTATTACGCGCATGCTCCTAGGGGGATACATTGGTATGAAAAGACCATCGCTCGTCCCCGACCGCCAGTCATAAGGAAGACAATCAATAAATAAATCATGCTCCGACTTCATCACATAACGGTTCACCATACGTGCATGCTACGGTAATCACAAGCTTCAACACGAGTATTTCTCAAATTCACAACTACTCAACTAGCATGACTTTAATATCACCATCTTTATATCTCAAAACAATTATCAAGCATCAAACTTCTCATGGTATTCAACACACTCATAGGAGAATTTTATTATTCTTGAATACCTAGAATATTAGGATTTTAAGCAAATTACCATGCTATTAAGACTCTCAAAATAATATAAGTGAAGCATGAGAGATCAATAGTTTCTATAAAAAAAATCCACCACCGTTCTCTAAAAGATATAAGTGAAGTACTAGAGCAAAATTATATAACTCAAAAGATATAAGCGAAGCACATAGAGTATTCTAACAAATTCCAAATCATGTATGGCTCTCTCAAAAGGTGTGTACAGCAAGGATGATTGTGGTAAACTAAAAGGTAAAGACTCAAATCATATAAGACGCTCCAAGGAAAACACATATCATGTGGTGAATAAAAATATAGCTCCAAGTAAAGTTACCGATAGAAGTAGACGAAAGAGGGGATGCCTTCCGGGGCATCCCCAAGCTTTGGCTTTTAGGTGTCCTTAGATTATCTTGGGGGTGCCATGTGCATCCCCAAGCTTAGGCTCTTGCCACTCCTTGTTCCATAATCCATCAAATCTTTACCCAAAACTTGAAAACTTCACAACCCAAAACTTAAAGTAGAAAATCTCGTGAGCTCCGTTAGCGAAATAAAACAAAAGACCACTTAAAGGTACTGTAATGAACTCATTCTTTATTTATAGTGGTGTTATAACAACTGTATTACAACTTATCTATGGTTTATACACTATTTTACTAGCCATAGATTCATCAAAATAAGCAAACAACACACGAAAAACAGAATCTGTCAAAAACAGAACAGTCTGTAGTAATCTGTAGCTAGCGCAAGATCTGGAACCCCAAAAATTCTAAAATAAATTTGGACGTGAGGAATTTATCTATTAATAATATTCAAAAAGAATTAACTAAATAGCACTTTCCAAATAAAAAACAGCAGTTCTCGTGAGCGCTAAAGTTTCTGTTTTTTACAGCAAGTTAACAAGACTTTCCCCAAGTCTTCCCAACGGTTCTACTTGGCACAAAACACTAATTAAACACAAAAAACACAACCAAAACAGAGGCTAGATAAATTATTTATTACTAAACAGGATAAAAAAGCAGGAATAAAAATAAAATTGGGTTGCCTCCCAACAAGCGCTATCGTTTAACGCCCCTAGCTAGGCATAACAAGCAAGGATAGATCTAGGTATTGCCATCTTTGGTTGGCAATCCATAAGTGGCTCTCATAATGATTCATAAGGTAATTTAATTTTATTTCTAGGAAATTGTTCCATGCCTTTCCTTAATGGAAATTGGAATCTAATATTTCCTTCCTTCATATCAATAATTGCACCAATCATTCTAAGGAAAGGTCTACCAAGAATAATAGGACATGAAGGATTGCAATCTATGTCAAGAACAATAAAATCTACGGGCACATAATTCCTATTTGCAACAATAAGAACATCATTAATTCTTCCCATAGGTTTCTTAATAGTGGAATCCGCAAGGTGCAAGTTTAGAGAGCAATCATCAAAATCACGGAAACCTAACAAATCACACAAAGTCTTTGGAATCGTGGAAACACTAGCACCCAAATCACATAAAGCATAGCATTCATGATCTTTAATTTTAATTTTAATAGTTGGTTCCCACTCATCATAAAGTTTTCTAGGGATAGAAACTTCCAATTCAAGTTTTTATTCATAAGATTGCATCAAGGCATGAACGATATGTTTAGTAAACGCTTTATTTTGACTATAAGCGTGAGGAGAATTTAGCACGGATTACAACAAGGAAATACAATCAATCAAAGATCTATTTTCGTAATTAAATTCCTTGAAATCCATAATAGTGGGTTTAGCAACATCTAGGGTTTTAATTTCTTCAATCCCACTTTTTTCAATTTTAGCATCAAGATCAACAAATTCCAAATTCTTGGAACGCCTTCTAGGTAAAGGTGGATCATATTCAGTCCCATCATTGTCAAGATTCATATTGAAAAACAAAGATTTAATGGGGGACACATCAATAACTTTTAGATCTTCATTATTATTTTCATAGCAACTAGAAAACACGCTCTTATAAAGGCATCTTTCTTAGCACGCATCCTAGCGGTTCTTTCTTTGCACTCATAAATGGAAATTCTCTTGGCTTTGAGAGACTCATTGATATCATGCTTGGGTGGAATAGATCTAAGTTTCAAAGAATCAACATCAAGAGAAATTCTATCAACGTTCCTAGCCAAATCATCAATCTTAAGCAATTTTTCTTCAATCATAGCATTGAAATTCTTTTGCGAAGTAATAAATTCTTTAGTATTAGATTCAAAATCAGAGGGCATCTTATTATAATTTCCATAAGATTTGTTGTAGGAATTACCATAATTATTATTGGGATTACTAGGATAAGGCCTAGGATTAAAATTTCCTCTATACGCGTTGTTACCAAAATTGTTCCTACCAACAAAATTCACATCCATAGATTCATTATTATTCTCTATCAAAGTAGACAAGGGAATATCATTAGTATCAGAAGAAACACTCTTATTAGCAAATAATTTCATAAGTTCATCCATCTTTCCACTCAAGACATTAATTATTTCTATCGCATGCACCTTTTTATTAGTAGATCTTTTAGTATGCCATTGAGAATAATTAACCATAATATTATCTAGGAGTTTAGTAGCTTCTCCTAAAGTGATTTCCATAAAAGTGCCTCCCGCGGCCGAATCTAAAAGATTTCTAGAAGCAAAATTCAATCCGGCATAAAAAATTTTGTATAATCATCCACAAATTTAAACCATGAGTAGGGCAATTACGTATCATTAGTTTCATTCTCTCCCAAGCTTGTGCAACATGTTCATGATCAAGTTGCTTAAATTCATAATATCGTTTCTAGAGAGATGATCTTAGCGGGAGGAAAATACTTAGAGATAAAAGCATCTTTGCACTTATTCCATGAATCAATACTATTTTTAGGCAAAGACGAAAACCAAGCTTTAGCACGATCTCTAAGCGAAAAAGGAAATAGCTTCAAATTTAACAATATCATTATCCACATCTTTCTTCTTTTGCATGTCACACAAATCAACGAAGCTATTTAGATGGGTAGCGGCATCTTCACTAGGAAGGCCGGAAAACGGATCTTTCATGACAAGATTCAGCAAAGCAGTATTAATTTCACAAGATTCAGCATCGGTAAGAGGAGCAATCGGAGTGCTAATAAAATCATTGTTGTTGGTGTTGGCAAAGTCACACAATTTAGTGTTATCTTGAGCCTCATGACAAGCAAGCAAACTAACACACAAGCAAAAAGCAAGTGGGCAAAAAGAGGCAAATAGAGAAAGAGAGGGAGAATAGAGAGAGAGGGCGAATAAAACGGCAAGGGTGAAGTGGGGGAGAGGAAAACAAGAGGCAAATGGAAAATAATGTAATGCAGGAGATAAGGGAAAGTGATGGTACTTGGTATGTTGACTTTTGCATAGACCTCCCCAACAACGGTGCCAGAAATCCTTCTTGGTACCTCTTGAGCACTGCGTTGGTTTTCCCCGAAGAGGAAGGGATGATGCAGCAAAGTAGCGTAAGTGTTTCCCTCAGTTTTGGAGAACCAAGGTATCAATCCAGTAGGAGGCTACGCACGAGTCCCTCGTACCTACACAAAACAATAGCTCAACGCAACCAATGCGCTTAGGGGTTGTCAATCCCTTCACGGTCACTTACGAAAGTGAGATCTGATAGAGATGATAAATAATATTTTTGGTATTTTTTTGTGATAAAGATGCAAAGTAAAAGCAAAAGGAAATAACTAAGTATTGGTAGATTAATATGGTGAAGATAGACTCGGGGGCCATAGGTTTCACTAGTGGCTTCTCTCGAGAGCATAGGTATTCTACGGTGGGTGAACAAATTACTGTTGAGCAATTGACAGAATTGAGCATAGTTATGAGAATATATAGGTATGATCATGTACATAGGCATCACGTCTGAGACAAGTAGACCGACTCCTGCCTGCATCTACTACTATTACTCCACTCATCGACCGCTATCCAGCATGCATCTAGAGTATTAAGTTAATGAAAACAGAGTAACGCCTTAAGCAAGATGACATGATGTAGAGGGATAAACTCATGCAATATGATGAAAACCCCATCTTGTTATCCTCGATGGCAACAATACAATACGTGCCTTGCCGCCCCTACTGTCACTGGGAAAGGACACCGCAAGATTGAACCCAAAGCTAAGCACTTCTCCCATTGCAAGAAAAGATCAATCTAGTAGGCCAAACCAAAACTGATAATTCGAAGAGACTTGCAAAGATAACCAATCATACATAAAAGAATTCAGAGAAGATTCAAATATTATTCATAGATAGACTTGATCATAAACCCACAATTCATCGGTCTCAACAAACACACTGCAAAAAGAAGATTACATCGAATAGTTCTCCACAAGAGAGGGGGAGAACATTGTATTGAGATCCAAAAATAGAGAAGAAGCCATCTAGCTAATAACTATGGACCCGTAGGTCTGAGGTAAACTACTCACACTTCATCGGATGGGCTATGGTGTTGATGTAGAAGCCCTCCGTGATTGATGCCGCCTCTGGCGGAGCTCCGGAACAGGCCCCAAGATGGGATCTCGTGGATACAGAAAGTTGCGGCGGTGGAATTAGGTTTTGGCTCTGTATCTGACCGTTTGGGGGTACGTAGGTATATATAGGAGGAAGGAGTACGTCGGTGGAGCAACAGGGGGCCAACGAGGGTGGAGGGCGCGCCTGGGGGGGTAGGCGCGCCCCCTACCTCGTGGCCTCCTCTTTTGTGTCTTGACGTAGGGTCCAAGTCTCCCGGGTCTTGTTCGTTGAGAAAATCACGTTCCCGAAGGTTTCCTTCCGTTTGGACTCCGTTTGATATTCCTTTTCTTCGAAACCCTAAAACAGGCAAAAAACCGCAATTCTGGGTTGGGCCTCCGGTTAATAGGTTAGTCCCAAAAATAATATAAAAGTGGATAATAAAGGCCAATAATGTCCAAAACAGTAGATAATATAGCATGGAGCAATCAAAAATTATAGATACATTCGAGACATATCAAGCCCCTCACTCCTTGGGTCCGTCCTGGTCTCCGGTCGGTCCAACGGCAGTTGAGGTATGCGCGGGGCCGGGCTCTGCCGATGTAGAACATAAAGCAAATAGGAAGAAAATCGTAAAATCTCAAAGCAAATATTACAAGACATATTGTTCCCTGAATATCAAACACAAGTTTAAACGCCTCCATGAGGCACGCTACATGCTGCAGGAGTTTCAAACAGGAAAGAAGCCGCAAGCCAGTCATCCCTTGATACTACCGGCACCTACAAGAGGTGCCCCCTACTGGGTCGCGTCGTCTTCACCCGCACCACCAGTCGAAGGCGTGGGGGCGAAGGCGTCAAACTTCTCCAGAAGGGCTTCCACCTGACTCTTCACGGCTGCGGCAGCAGCCGCGCAACGCTCCTCGTCCACAGGCTCCAGCAGCTCGTCAAGGCGGTTGACAGGATCGGAAAGATGGAGGTGGCTGAAGACGCGCGTTAGCGCGGCTGAAGAAAGGATGCGAGCCTCTGCCTCCGCCATAGGGCCGATGCCACGCACGACTTCCTCAAGCGCATCAACCAAGTAGGGAAGCAACTGGGCGGGGTCGTCCTCATTGGTGTCCAACGGCTGCTCCAAGCCCTTCTCATAGAGCGACTTCAGGGCCTCACGAGACCTCTTCTCCAGAAGCGCGAAGGCCGCGCGGTCCTCTGCCAGAACCTTCGCCTTGGTGTCAAGATCGACCCCCTTCGCCTCCACCTTCTGCTGCAGCTCCTCCAGCCGGCTGCATTCAGTGGCCTGCACCTTCGCCAACTCCCCCAGCTCGGCATCGCGGTCCTCGATGGTGTCCTCCCGGGCCTTCATCTCATCCACCTTCGCCTGACGACCGCGAGCTTCCTCTGCGCGCTCATCACACAGACTCTTCAGCTCGTCTTCCAGTGCCCGACAGCGATCGTGGGCGGCTTCGGCGTCCTTCATCGCTGCCTTGCGATCGGCCACAGCTTGGCGATGGCCCGCTTCTCCTTCTCGGAGGTCGTCGCGGCCTGGCTTAGCACCGCTCGGACTGCTGCGTCAGACTGAAGCCAGCCGGAGGCCAGCTCTAGGCGCCCGGCTACCATGCACGGATCCGCGCTCAGGAGATATTCCCGTAGCTGAGTCATCTCTGAAAGGGAACGCTCCAAGACAACAGAGGAGGCAGAAGAACCTGGAAGTAATGGCGCATAAGGAGGAAGAGGCGTCGTCACCATGGCCTGAGAGGCAAGAGGCTCCTAAGCCTCTTGGACCTTATCACCCGAGCCTGACACCGGCACCTCCTGAGCCTGCGGCGCTTCGGGGCTGACTCCTCCCGAGGATGCTCCACCTGGCCTCGCGAGGATGGTCGCGCTAGAGAAGCACGAGCACCGTCCCCACCTTTCCTCATGGAGAGAGGCGCGGTGGCAGGAGGCAACCGGGACTCAAGCAGCAGCACCTCGCTCTCCCTCCTCCTCTTCACCACAGGCGTCGCCCTGGTTGCACAACAAGGAAAAAGAGTCGGAAACAAGGACCAATAGCAAAGACAAGGGCGAAACGTCAAAAGGCAGCAGTATAAGCAAGAACAAGATGAAGCTCAAAGACTTACTAGTCTATAGCAGCGTAGTCCACCCTCCGCTTGGTGAGCTTGAAGCCGGAGAGCTTTGCAACCTGAGGCGCGGGTGCGCCAGCTCCAGAAGCAGAAGCAGGAGTGGCGGTTAGGCCGGAAGCAGCTCCAGGCGGTGTCGGAATAGAAGCAGCGCCCCGGGAGATCAACGTCGATCTGTCCCTCGTCGAGACAACGAGCGGCTCCCCCTTTCCAGGCGGCCACCGGCCTCGTCGTCGTTAGGAAAGGCGCGGAGGATGTCATCTTTACTCAAGGGGGAGGTCTCCCCCGTCCCTTCGGGGGTCACCTCCGAATCTTCCTCCTCCTGTTCTTATTCCCCACGGGACTCACTAGAAGACAGCTCCACCGGCATCGGCGCCGCAGGGGCCCCGGTGAGCACCAGCGGCACCAGTCCACGCCCGTCAAAGTTCAGCCTAGAGGCCATGACCAGCGCCCCGTCCTTGTGTCGGAACAAGGGAGTAAAGACATCCGGCGGATACTCCTGATCGTCCCCAACCAGGAGGCGGAGAGCTGCAGTCAGCTCCTTGTCGGACAAGGCGTCCGAGCTCAAGCGAACCTTGTCCTCTTCATCCCAAAGTTCCCACAAGGGGCGCATGCGGGCTTGAAGCGGGGCCACGCGCAGCGCCACGAATTCCCTCAGGAGCATGGCCCCTGTAATCTTTGCCGCCTTTGTGTTGCCAGGCTTCAAGTCGGACTTCATTGGCTCCAGCACCAACATCGCCTGCTCGTCGGTGAGCTTCGCGCAGGACCACCCCTTGTCGGACTGGGGCCTCTCCGTCGGCAGCGTCAAGCATGGGTGGATGCATTTAGCATCCATCATGGCCCACTTGCTCCGGAAGCCATCGACTTTCTTCCTCATCTTCGAGATCAAGTTGGCCTTGCCGACCACGATTAAATTGACACACCCGGAGGCGCGGCCCTCCTTGGCGCGGAGGAAGAAGAAGTGGCGCAGAAGGGCCACGGATGGCATCACGCCAAGGTACGCCTCGCAGTAGTAGGCAAGGATCGACAAGAGAAGGATAGAGTTGGGATGGAGATGCAGCGCCTGCAGCCCGAAGTGATCAAGGACCTCGTAAAAGAAGTTTGAGAAGGGGGGAACCAGCCCGGTGGCGATGCTGCTCGTGAAGAAGGGGTAGAAGGTGCTTCCCTCGGGCTCAGGCATGTCAGAGCCGACCCGGAGTCCAGTCTTCCCCTTCTCGTTGCTTTCCCCCATCGTCAGCAAGTGCGTGGAGGCGAGGTTCTTCTCTGAAACATTGGGCGCGTCGAGAGCCGGCTCGTACCAAGCCGGCGACGAGGCGGGCTTGACCCTCCGGGGCGCCATTGGTCGCCGATGCGGGAAGGATGTAGATCTGGAGATTTTGAAGGCAGGGGCAAGAAAGGGGATCTGAGCAAGGCAAAAGGAAGCAGTGAAGGCAAGTGTTGTCTACGCCAACCTTTTTGATAGTCGAGCAGTTGTCGGGGCAGTGTGGGGAAGCGGAGACGCCCACGTCCAATCAACCACCATGCGTCGACCAAGGCCGCAGGCTATTGGGGCCCATGGTGCTCCGCACTTGGCCTTTTGCTTTCCCTCGAAGCCAAGGCCGAGCGCGCCTTAGGCCCGGGGGCTACTGTCGGCGTTCTGGGAACGGGGGTCCCCAGACTTGCCTGCCTGCGGCCCACGATGTGGCTCTGCGAGCTGGCCCATACGGTCCATCTTCACCAGCAAGGACTCAAGACCCTCGCGAGGCAAGCGACACAAGACCTCCTCAGGGGCAGCCTCACCAAGCTGGCTCGCGAGGGGCGGAGAGTTCAAGGCTAGGAGAACCTCGCGAGGTTCTAGTGACGTGAGCCATGACGACCAAGGTCAGGCGGGCGCCAGCGCGCACAGTGTCCTTGTTTCCTCTTCGATGCTAAGGAAACAGGCGCAGGCGCGGAGTACCGAGGCGCCAAGCAAAGGTTTCCATATCAGTGCAACAAGACCAAGACCAGAAGGACGGCAAGTCGGAGGTCACCGTGG
Organism: Triticum urartu; assembly: GCF_003073215.2. NCBI lineage: Eukaryota > Viridiplantae > Streptophyta > Magnoliopsida > Poales > Poaceae > Triticum > Triticum urartu. Next base: position 161,091,339 of record NC_053028.1, read on the forward strand.
AGCCCAAGACGGTGTCACCACCAGAGCCTTTGGCAGGCGAAGACTGCTTTTGTCAGGATAAGCTGTACTAGTTGTCCCCTTTCAAATTAGCCGTTGTTGGCTCCCTTCCCGCTCAATATTTTGGCAGAGGACCAGGGCCCCTATAAATAGGACTAGCCACCACCATAGCTAGGGGATCGATCTATCGGTCTGGCCAAGAGAGACCAGGACAACCACAAGTTCACCAAGTACAAGCACACCTCTCCTCAGGGGTTGTTCTTCCCCTTGTACCATTCACCCTCAGCCCAAGAGGCAATCCACCACACCACACTGGAGTAGGGTATTACACCACAACGGTGGCCTGAACCAGTATAAATCTTGTGTCCTTTGTGTTGTGAGTTCGTCGAGTTAGTTCGTAAGATCTTAGCCGAGTTAGGACATGGATCGGTAGGGGGAGATCTTCGCGCGCACCCCAGTGTTCGAACCTTGAGGGTTTTGCTGGAACCCGTCATCCAACAATGTCGGGTTGCAAGTAGTTGTTATTTGTGTGCAGGCCCCACTTACGTGTTGTTGCTTGGTTCTCCTACTGGTTCGATAACCTTGGTCTCATCACTGAGGGAAATACCTACCGTCGTTGTGTTTCATCATCCCTTCCTATTTGGGGAAATACCGACGTAGCTTCAAGCCGCATCAGCGTGTTAAATAGATCAATAGATTACATGGTGCGGCAGGTTTATTTCTATACTTGACCCATACTCCAAGCTATACAAGAGATAGGACCTATCTAGTCTAACAAGCTGCCTAGATACAACACAACACGCACACAATACACCGCGACATACATGTCACGTTACACACCTAAACAAGCCTATCATTTAACACTTGGGACTCGGTCCCTTCAACCAAAACCATATCCTAACCATGTCCTACTTAACTCGATCAAATCACTTTTTAGCAAAATCTCAACTAAATTAAAATTTTCCTTGTCCTTCCATACCCAAATCAAATCAAACTTACCAAAAACTAGACTAAATTAAAACTTTCCTAGCTTTTCCCACCCATACTCAAATAATTTAGAATATGATGGGTATAAGGTATATGTTGACATGATTAGTGTTGAACCACTCAAATATGCATGTCCCCATTGCAATGCACATGCAATTAGCTAGTATTCCATCTTCCATCTTACGTCGCCCTGTCACACCCTAGCTAGTTCATGCATTAGAGTGTTGCATCATGTTTAATTTCCCAGAAAACTGAAATGGGGATGACAGAACCCCCAGCACCCCCCTGGAACAACTAGGGTTTACTAAAAACTTTTTCAATGAACCTGAAATGCCCTTCTAAAAAGTCCACCCTTTTTGTTTTGGGTTAAAACCTTTGACAAAAATGGTGCACACTTTTCTAGGACATCATAAGGTCATTGGATTAATTCATTACTAATTGCATTTGGGCAATTTAAATCCTATAAATATTTTAAAATGCCCAAATAATCCTGAAAGTAATTTTAGGCTGTTGAGAATATTTTCAAATGTGCCTCTGAATATTTTCAGGGTTTTCCTAAATGAAATAGTATTTTTACTATTTCAAAACACAAAACAGAATAAATAGAAAACATGAAAACAGGAAAAAAAAGAGAACCACCCCTGGACGTCTGGACGACCTCCACGTTGTCACCCCGACCCCCTGGACCCCTCCATTCACCCCCAACGCCTCTCCCTCGCCCTCTCCCACCATGGCCGATGCCCTGCCACCGCACCGTCGCCATAGCCGCGCCCTCCATCGTCCTCGTGCCGCGCCACCGTGTCCACGAGCTCCGCCGTCATCGACTATGTCGAGCAGGCCGAGCCGCGAGCGCTCGCCTGCTCTGGAGTCGCCACGACCCCGTCTTCCCCCACTCCGGACGCCGAAGATCCCCTTTGCCTTCATCGTAGCACCAGCTCGTCCCTGACCTCTCCGTCTGCCTCGTTGTGATCACTGTGAGCCCAGCTACCTCCTCCCCCTCTCCATTAACTTCCTCCCGCACCGTGTGCATCGGCCATACCTTTGTGACCAACGCACTCACCGCACTCGCAGGAGCCGCCACTGAGCTCGTCGCCGACGTGACTCCGGCCACCCACCGGCCATACCTTTGTGACCAACGCACTCACCGCACTCGCAGGAGCCCGTTGCACCACTCCACGCACCTCGTCGTGCCCCGTAGCCTCGGTTTCGACGTCGCCCGAGCTCCGGCGACCGCCAAGGTCGTCGCCGGCGACGTTTCCGGCCACCCCAGCTCCACCCACTGCCACCACTCGATGCGGCTTGCTCCTAGCTACGCGTAGATGCTCTCCGCCGTCGTTTTGGTCACCGGAGCACGAAACCCGCATCACTCCGCCGCGTCTGGCCTCGCCGGCGGCTAAACACCGGCGAGTTTGACCCTGTTTGACCCCATGTGGGCCCAGTTTGACTTCCCCTGAGTCTATGACACGTGGGACCGCCCTGCTAATTAACTTAGATTAGCACTAATGAAAATTAGTTAGTTAATTAACCACCGACAGACGGGGCCCACCGGTCAGGTTTGACCTGGGCTGGCGCCTTTGACCTGCTGACATCACCCTGACGCAATGCTGACGCAATAACTCAATTACTGGAATTATTCTTATATAGGAAATTCCAGAAAATATTACAAACTTCAAAAATTCATAACTTTTAATCTGTAACTCCAAATGCAAAGATTTATATATGAAGTTTGATCAGAAAAATTCAATCTTTCCATCTGTAATGGTTTCATGCATGATAAAACACTTTAACCTTGTTGTTTAGGTGAAACAAGCTAATACACTTATAATTCTTAGGAACATAAGCTTCCATTTGAATCATTGATTCAAATGGACCCAAACCAACTTGTTTCACATTGCATTAGGTAGGACACCTCATATTACCCTGTCATAGCATGCATCATATTGTTGCATATTGCCATGTGATGATTGTGTTCTATGGTGTCTTTCGTGGTAGGTTCTGCCTCCAAGGATATCTCCGAGTATCCAACTGAAGGGAAGTACCCTACTACTACTCCATCATGCAAGCAGCCCCATTGATCATATCGATACAATCCCATGTTCTCTCTTCTGCTATCATTTACTGCATTAAGACAACAACGTTTCAAACTGCTGTGTGCTGCGGTCGTTGAACCCTTATCCTCTGCATGACCTGTCTTTGCCACAGTAACTAGATGAAACCCACTAGCATGTGTAGGAGTTGATTGAGCCATGTATGTGTTACCTACCTTGCTATGCCTGTTATGCTTAGAGTTGTGTCAGGTCTGGTTTATTTGGGTGATGGGCTAGAGTGAAATGATTACGTCGGTAATCTGAGGGGTGTGTTGAACATGATTTGGTAAAGGTATCGATGAGAGGCCATGTCGGAGTACATGGTGGGTTGTTTCATTGAGGTCGTCCATAAGAACTGAGATCTGTATGTGTGATTTAATAATCAGTTACTACCATGCATTGGGATCCTTAATTGACCCTCTCGGCTTCTTAACCGCTCTAGTACTCTGTCCAGGAGTTGAAACTAGTTTCTGGTGTTTGTAGGTTATGTGTTGGCAGCCGTGCGTAGCGCTGACCCTAGGGGTGGGCTATGATGCGGTAGATACACCATGGCCGGGTATGCCGGGCGCCCGTTTGGCATCTCGGGACCCTGTACACATCGTTCGGGGCCGTATGTGGAAACCTCGGCCGGAGTCCCTGCGGATGGAACCTAGATAGGCGATAAACCTAGACTAGAGACTTGTGTGTTTAGGTAGGTCGTGGCCGACACCCTCGTTGGGCTTCCGCTTGAAGGTTTTTTTTACAGAAAGACTGGAAGGGAACCCCTTACAGTATAATTGGTGCAACAAACCCAAATTGCAAGTACCATGCCTTGAACCTGGGTGGGTGGGAAGGCATCAACCCCTTCCCACCACTAGGCTATGCCTTAGTCTGCATACTTCCTCTTGAAGGTTGTCGAGTACATGTCGTGTAACAACGATAAGTGGTGAGAGCGTGTATGAAGAAGTACACCCCTGCAGGGTTAACATCATCTATTCGAATAGCCGCGTCCGCGGAAAAGTACTACTTGGTTGCCTATACAGTTCATAGAAAAGTTAATGGTTACTACTAAAAGACTCAAGATAAGTGTGAGTACCGAGGATGGCCTCTCGTAGGATGACGAGGGAGGATCCCCGGTGGAGTATTGTGTTGGTAATTAGTGGACTCATGTGTGAAAACTATTTTACAGTGGTGTCTCATAGGATAGCTTAGCCAAGAGTCAAAGGTGGCTACCTGCAATAACTCCACCATCTTCTTGAGAATGAGCATGTATAGTAGGATCTGTTGTAAGACTTGCTGAGTACCTTTGTACTCATGTTGCTTTAATTACTGTTTTCAGACGACAACACCGCCCCTCCGATGGGTTTTATGTAGACCTCGACATCGATGAGTAACTTGCCACCCAGGTGGTGATTCTGGCCATGGAGGGCCCTATGTAGATAGACAGGATTTGACAAGCCTTCTTTCTTTCTAGTGTCTATACTCAGACTTATTTGCTTCTGTATGTGCTTGTATGCTTGTATGACTTGAGTGTCAGGTCTTGTGACCCCTACCTGTATGAACATATTATGTATGGCTCTCCGGAGCCTTTAAATAAAGTACTTGAGTTGTAGAGTTTTGTTGTGATGCCATGTTGTATTTACACATATCGAGCATATTGTGTGTATGATTGAAATGCTTGGTATGTGTGGGATCCGACAATCTAGTTGTTTATCCTTGGCAGCCTCTCTTATGGGGAAATGTAGTCTTGTGCTCCTTAAGCCATATTAGTCCGCTACAGCCCGGTTCACCGGGGTCCTGCTAGCCCAGCACTACTGCTCAGGACACTTGACTGGCCGGCATGTGTTTGACTTCGTTCCTATGTCTGTCCCTTCGGGGAAATGTCATGCGGTGACATCCGGAGTCCTTCCTAGCCTGCTACAGCCCGGGTTCCCCGGAGTCCTGTTAGCCCAGTGCTAAAGCCCGGATTCACACGCTATTGACCGGCATGCTCGATGTGATTCATGTATGCCTGTCCCCATAGGTTAGTGCTGCTTTGGGTTCACAACTAGCCATGTCGGCCCGGGTTCTCTGTCATATGGATGCTAGCGACACTATCGTATATGTGAGGCAAAAGGCGCAAACGGTCCCGGGCCATGGTAAGGAGACACACGTGGGGATACCGTGCGTGAGGCCGCAAACTGATATCAGGTGTTACCGGCTAGATCGATGTGACTTGGAATCGGGGTCCTGATAGCGTTGGCATCAGAGCTAGACTGCCTGTAGGTTCGTTGAGCCAAACTGGTCGATGTCGAGTCTAGAAATGCTTTAGTTCTATGTAGGGGAATTGATTGTGGAAGGGAACGTAAGGCTCTTTTACTCCTTTACCTTATGCCCTCTGATCTGAGTCATTCTCTTCTCATTCTACGTGGGTTAAGGACTAGGCTCTCTTCTTTCTATCAGGTTCACGTGTTACTAATCCGTAGTAGCTTATAGGATTGTTGTTACAAGCCTCAGTACAGTTTCTACTATTTTTAGTATGTTGTCAGTTGAACCAGAACCTTGATATGATGTTGTTGAGTGGTTTTGCAAACTGTTGTGAATGTCTCAAATCTTTTTCTGAGCATTTACAGCCGTTATGCTGTCCGATTTCTCCTAGAACATTCTAATGCCTTTGCATTATTCTGTGCTTTCAGATGGCCACCCATTCCCAGAACCAAGTGGTTCGTCTGACCCGGTGCCTCGATGTACCCGGTCACATGGCCATGTTGGTTCGAGTGATGGTCGAGACAGGCTATCGATGGTATCCGGAATATACCGTCGAGGAGCAGTTCCGAGACTTCAACTAGAGCCAATACCTTTGTGCCGTCAGGATATATCCCTCTTATCCTGGAGCCACTGAACCCCTCCACTGCTCTTATGGGCTTGGGGTTACTATTGAGATGTCTGTGCAGGATGCAGCTTACTCAATGATGACTATCATTCGAGCCAGGACTACCTTGCTTCAGAACACCGATTTCTGCTACATGCCAGCCTCACTCCCTAGAGCACAGGGGTACTATCAGGCTTTGTACTATGACTCTGCACATGAGGAGTCACTACTCCGCACCACTGCCGAGATGCTCGAGGATAAGGACCACGAAAATTGAGCCTTGCGTATGGAGCTTTTCAACAATCGTTCTGATCACTGAGCCACTTTGACTCAGTTTGCACCTGCTGTGCAGGCAGGATACAAGGACATGAGGGACCTGTACCCTGTGCGGTCTGGATTGCCAGATTGTATGGAGTGGCGTGATGTAGGAGGCATCACCCCTCCTCGTGGTCCCCGTCTGCCACCGTCTGTGGGACCAAGGCCACATCCGAGTCCCTATGGTCCGCAAGCTCCACAGGACCGTCTGTTCCCAGATGATCATGTTCCGCTTCCAGGTTTTGGTGGTGACTTTTATGAGGATTACTACGGAGCCATCTGAGCTAGTAGTAGTTTCACTAGTATTGTAATAGTTGTATTCTCCACAGTCCTGTGTAACCGTGGGATATGACTTGGTGTGTAGCACGCTCCCGAGGTGTAGAAAATAATGTATAGGAGCTTGGGATGCCTCCGATGAGATGTAATGTCTTTCACCGTAGTTGTACTCTAGCCTGGGCTTGTACTAAACTATGTACGGTGTGTATGACCGATGGTATATATATGGCAGTTTCTATATTACCATGTCGTGCAATGAACATCTCAGCATTCCATGTTATCCATTACATTCTGCACTTCCTTGCCAAGATTGTGCCATCCTTGTCTAAACCATTGTCTTGTTTTTCCTAGGATTGTCAACACCCGTAGCAACCCTGCTGCCCCGGAGCAGGGGGAAGCCAGTGCAGCTAGGGGTGAGAATCTGCTTCACCCGCCTTCTCTGGCCGAAGTTATGCTGGAGGCAGAAAGAAACAAGCGCAAGACTAACCGCTTGCTGGAGCGGATTGAGCAGAACACTGCACGTCATCAGCGAAACGACTTGGTGTCAATCAATGACTTTGTCAAGTTGTACCCACCAAAGTTTAATCATTCCGTCGAACCCTCGACGCGGATGACTGGCTTCGCAGCATCACCCACAAGCTACATTCTACCAACGTAGCCAAAGCTGATAAGGTTACATATGTTGTTTATCACCTCGAAGGCCCTGCTAGCCTTTGGTGGGAAAACTTTGAGGCTATGCGCCTGGTCGGCCAAATCACTACTTGGGCTGAATTCAGTGAGGCTTTCCATGAGCATCACATCCCGGAAGGTCTCATAGATCGTAAGAGGGAAGAGTTCTGCAATTCACCCAAGGCAGACTGACTGTGGATGCATATAGTCGTGAATTTGGGAATTTGGCACGTTATGCTCCTGAATAGGTATCCACCGATGCTAAGAAGCAGGCAAGGTTCCGCAAGGGACTTAGCCCCGAGCTTCGCCGCAATCTTCGTCTGCATGAGTGCACTTCCTTCCAAAAGTTGGTCAATAAAGCCATCAGTGCTGAGACAGGTCAGACTGACTATGACGCTTCACGCAAGCACTCTCGTGATTTTGGTTCCTCATCCGGCTTTGGATCTCAGAAGCGCCAGGTGTGGATTCCAAGCACAGCGCTACCACCCAGGTTCATTCCGAGGCCATCCTTTGAGGCGCCTCGCCCCAACCAGCAGTTTGCACCGCCTAAGACCTATGGTGGCCCCAATGTTGTGACATGTTTCAAGTGTGGAGAGCCGGGTCACTACAGTCAAGAGTGTCCCCAGAACAACAATCCCAACCAGTCTGGAAAGTCTGTTGGCCGTGGTAAGCCAGCGGGAAAGACATTCTACGCCAAGGCAGCCACCACTTCACGTGGCCATGTCAACTATGTCTTAGCTGAGGAGGCTCATGATGATCCTAACGTTGTCCTTGGTATGCTCCTTGTTAATTGCCATCTGGCATCTGTTCTTTTCGATACTGGAGCATCTCATTCATTCATATCTGAGAGCTATGCTCGATTGCATAACACGACATTATGTGACATGCCCACTACCATGGAAATTCAAACCCCTGGCTCTAGATGGCAAACCTCCAGAGTAAGCCATGGGAATGAAATTCTTGTCGATAGACTTGTCTTCCTTGCATCCTTAATAGCTCTCAAGTCCTCGGACATAAACATCATCTTGGGTATGGACTGGATGCCAGCCCATTATGCTAAGATTGATTGCTCTACTAGAACTGTTCAACTTACTCACCCATCGGGCAAGACAGTCAATGTCTTAACTCGAGTGGCCAAGCGCCAGCTTTACTCCCTAAATGCCAACCCCCTTCCAGACCTTGAAGATATTCCAGTAGTCTGAGACTTCTCGGATGTCTTTCCAGAAGAACTGCCAGGTGTTCCACCTGACAGGGATGTCGAGTTTGTGATATACCTTGTTCCAGGAATCATTCCAATTTCTAGAAGACCCTATAAGATGGCACCCTTAGAGCTAGCAGAACTTAAGAACCAACTTGATGAGTCCTTGAAAAAGGGTTTCATCCGTCCTAGTTCCCCTCCTTGGGCTTGCCCCATCCTCTTCGTCAAGAAGAAGGATGGAACGGATCGGATGGTTGTAGATTACCGACCTGTCAACTTGGTCACTATCAAGAACAAGTATCCGCTCCCCAGGATCAACAATCTGTATGACCAGCTCGCTGGATCCTCAGACTTTTCCAAGATGGATTTGAGGTTGGGCTACCATCAAATCAAAATAAAAAACGGGGACATTCCCAAAACGGCCTTTGTTACTCATTATGACCAATACGAGTACACCATTATGTCCTTCGGTTTAACCAATGCCCCAGCCACTTTCTCTCGGTTAATGAACTCGGTCTTCATGGAGTATTTAGATAAATTCGTCATGGTATACCTCGATGATATACTCATCTACTCCAAGAGCGAGGAAGAACATGCCGAACATCTAAGGCTGGTATTGACGAAACTTCGAGAGCATCGCCTTTATGCCAAATTCTCCAAGTGTGAATTTTGGTTTCCATAAGTGACCTATCTAGGCCATGTAATCTCTAGTAAGGGTATTGCTGTCAATCCCGAGCGAGTTCAAGCTGTCCTTGATTGGACTCCACCTGAGACGGTCAAGCAAGTTCGGAGCTTCCTTGGCTTAGCGAGTTATTGTCGCCGCTTCGTCGAGAATTTCTCCAAGGTTGCTAAACCTCTAACTGAACTCCTCAAGAAAGATAAAAAGTTCGAGTGGACCTCACAGTGCGAGTTTAGCTTTCAGGAACTGAAAAGACGCCTGACATCTGCTCCCGTACTGGTACTGTCGGATTTCAGGTTCCGGCAGACCCTTGAGGTTCGAACACTGGGGTGCGCATGGAGATTTCGCCTCCTACCTACCTGCACCCCTCCGCCATGCTAGGATCTAAAACTAAGGAAAGAACAACACAAGAGACACAGGGTTTATACTGGTTCGGGCCACCGTTGTGGTGTAATACCCTACTCCAGTGTGTGGTGTGGTGGATTGCCTCTTGGGCTGATGATGATGAACAATACAAGGAAGAACATCCTCGCGAGGGTCTGTTCTTGACTAGGGCGATGAACTACTCGGAGGAGTTCAGTCACGCTCTCTCTCTCTCTCTCTCTGCCTCCAGCAAAACTGACCGAACCGACCCCCCCCCTCCTGGGGTGGCTGGTCCTATTTATAGAGGCCCTGGTCCTCTTCCCAAATATTGAGCGGGAAGGGAGCCAACATTGGCGGGCTCATTTGAAGGGGGACAGCAAGCATCAGCTATCCTGACAAAAGTAGTCTTCGCCTGCGCAAAGCTCTGGTGATGACGCCGTCTTGGGCTCCACGGTGACCTCCGTCTCGTAGTCCTCCTGGTCTTGGTCTCGTTGCACCGAAATGACAACCTTTGCCTGATGCCTCGGTACTCCACGGCTGCGCTTGCCCCCTTTGCACCAAAGAGGAAAGGAGGACGCTGCGTGGGCTGGCACCCGCCTGGCGCCCTGAGTCGTCATGGCTTGCGTCACAGGCACCTCGCGAGGTACCCCGCCTTGATCTCTCCGCCTCCTTGCGAGCCAGCCTGACGAGGACGTGCCTGAGGAAGCTCCACGTCGTCTGCCCTGCGAGGCTTGGCCCCTCACGAGGGTCTTGGGTTTGTGTTGGTGAAGATGGGCCGTGCTAGGCCCCCCTTTGAGCCACGCCGCAGGCCGCAAGCAGGAAAGTCTGGGGACCCCCGTTCCCAAAACGCCTACAGTAGCCCCCGGTCCCAAGGCGCGCCCGGACTTGGCCATGCAGGGAGGCGGAAGGGCAAGAGCGAAGCGCTGCGGGCCCTAACAGCCTGCGGCCTTGGGCGCCGCGTGGCGGTTGACTGGACATGGGCGCCTTAGCAACCGCGCGAGTTGATAAAGCAGTGGCATCCGCCTAGGCCCTGCTTCTTGCTTTCCCCGCTTGCTGCTCAGATCCCCTTTCTTGCGCCTCTCCTTCCTTCCTCCGAAATTTCCAGATCTGCTCTGACCGTGCGACCTAGGCAGTCATGGCACCTCGTCAGCCCCCGGCCGCAGCTTGGTACTAGTCTGCCCTGGACTCGCCGAACGTGTCGGAGGCGAGCCTTGCCCGGTTGCGCCGGATGGCGACGGCGTGGGGCATCGACGGGTCGAAGGTGTTCAAGGCCGGCTCCGCCACCCCTGAGGGTCAAAGGAGCACCTTCTATCCGCTCTTCGTAAGTGCCATTGTTGCTGGCCTGGTGCCTCCCTTCTCCGAGTTCTTCTTCTTTGTCCTCCGCCATTACAAGCTATAGGCCCTGCATCTCCATCCCAACTCCGTCCTTCTCCTGGCAATCTTTGCTTATTATTGCGAGGCTCACGTTGGGGTCCAGCCCTCAATGGCCTTACTGCGCCACTACTTCTACCTCCGGACCTCTCGTGGGACTGCTTCCGCGTGCGCGAGCTTCGTCGCGTATGGCGGCGCCATTGCCATCTCGACCTCTGGGAAGAGGATTCAGGGCTTCAGGAGCAAGTGGATCTTGGTGGATGCTGGGCGCATCCACCCTCGGCTGATCCTACCCACGGAGCAGCCCACGAGCTCCAGCGACTGGGGTCGAGCAGAGCTCGCGGATCCCCGCGCGAAGATGGTGTTGGAGAAGATGGACGCGGATCTGAGGCCGACCGACATGGCGGCGGCGAAGCTGACCGGCGCGTCGCTACTGAGGGAGTTCCTGGAGCACTGGCTGGCTCCGCTTCGGCAGTACTCACTTCCAATGTGGAGGCCCCGTCCGAGCCCCGTGGCCTTGGCCGACGGAGACCTGGCTGCGGTTCTCCAATCTCTGGTCGGGGGCAATGTGGCGAGGTTGGAGGGCGCTCCTATGCCCTTGTTCCTCCACGATGACTGGGAGCGGGTGGTGAAGCCCATGCCCGTGTTCAATGGGGAGGGCCCGTGCCCCTGGTAGCTCCCGAGGGACCGGTGGACGTGCCCTCCGGCGACTCCAGCGAAGAGGAGGAAGGAGGGGAGCAGGGAAAAGGGCCTGACTCTGAGGCGACTGACGGAGAGTCGAGGGCTCCACTCCCCCGGCGCAGGTCCCGCGCTCTCCGCCTCTCTCCGAGCGATGACGATGAGGATGACGACGAAGACGACGACGAGGACAACAACGGGCAGGGCGGTGGGAGCTCGCCCCCGATCCCGAAGAAGGACAGGACCGGCCTGATCTCCCGCGGGTCTCCCCCGGCCCCGGGGCGAACCGCAGACGCACCTTCCGCCTCCAAGCTTCCTGAGGTTGACCCATCCAGCCGGCTTTCAGGCTTCAAATTTGGCCGGAGGCTGCTTGAGCTCACTGGCGACGACCCGTAAGCATTCGATTCTTGTCTTTATCCCTTGCTCTGCTTCTGAGGCTTGACGTCCGCATCCTTTTGGATAGGCTGGCGCCCGCAGCAAAGAAGCCGAAGGGGGCTCCCGTGGTTCCATCCATGGCGGCGCTTCTGCCCGCGAAGGAGGGTGACCGCGACGCACAGGCTTCTCCTGCCCAGTCGTCCTCGCGAGGCCTGGCTGAGCCGGCTGGGGCGAGCTCAGCCCCCACGACCCAAGTGGCTCCCGAGGTGCTCTTGCCTGCCGCCACCACTACAGCTGTCGGGGCGCGGCAGACTCTGCCTCAGGATGCCGTGGCTGCGCTGCCGCCTTCTCCTCCTACTCCACCGGCCACTGTCTCTCCGACTCCTTCTGCCATTCTGGATCGTGCTGTTGCTGAGCTAGACCGACTGCGTCAGGATCTTCTTGGCGCCGAGCCCCGCTTGGTGGCCGGGCGCTTGGAGCTGGCTTCAGGATGGGTTCGCTCCGATGCCTCGATTTGGGCGGCGCTGGTCCAGGCCTCGAAGGCATGCGACGAGGAGAAGCAGGCCGTTCTGGAGGTGAAGGTTGCTCGTGATGCAGCCCTGGGGGAGGTGGTCGACGTCCGTGGTCGCTGCAAGGCGCTGGAGGACGAGCTGCAAGGCCTGCGGGATCAGCTCGCGAAAGAGGTCCGCCTTCGCCAAGAGCAGGAAGAAGGCGTGAAGGCTCGCGAGGAGGCCGTCGAGGGCCGGGAGGCCAAGCTCAGGAAGCGCCGCGACCGCCTAGGCGCGCTGGAGCATGAGTTGGGGGCGAGGAAGGCCGAGCTGGACGGCAAGGCCCTGGTTCTTGCCGAGGACCGCGCGGCCTTCACGGAGTTGGAGGCGAAGGCTCGCTCCTCGCTGAGGACGCTTTACGACAGCGGCCTGGAGAGCCTGCTGGCTGGCGCCGAGGACGGCCCCGCCAAGCTGCTTCCCTTCCTGGTTCATGCTCTTGAAGATGTCGCCCTTAGCCTTGGCCCCATGGACGAGGCTGAGGAGCGTGTCCTGTCTTCTGCAGCGCTGACGCGGGTCCTCACCCACATCTACCTTCGCGATCCCGGCGTTGACCTCGACAGCCTGCTGGAGCCAGTGAGCGGCGAGCGTGCTGCTGTCGCTGCCAAGGCCGTGAAGGGTCGCGCAAAAGCTCTGCTGGGGAAGTTCCGGGCCTTCAGCACCAAGCCGGAGCAAGGCGCTACCGGCCCCGCTGCTCCGTGAGGCGAACCCACTCCGTGCTGCTCCCCCGCCGCCAAGTGACTCCGTCATGGGTCTTTTCCTGCTTTTAATTCCTGCACATGTATCATGCCTCGGGGAGGCGTTTAAACTTGCGTTTGGTACTGGGATAACAGTGTGGACTGTAATATTTTCTTTTCAATTCCTTGAAATTTGCGCTTTTCCTTCCTACTTGCTTATGTTCTACGCTGGCAGAGCCTGGCCCCGCGCGTACATCACCCAGCAATAGTCCCGACCGGAAACCAGGAAGGGACCAAGGAGTGAGGGGGCTACGTGACAAGTTAGGCTCCTGAGTCGCGATGCTCCGGAGTCCCCCTTGGCGCACGAACAGCAAGTAGGGAGGTGTGATGTGGGTGCATCTATCGTTCTATGTCTGCAGAGCCCGGCCGCGCGTGTGCCTCACCCAGCGATGGTCCCGACCGGAAACCAGGACGGGGCCACGGAGTGAGGGGCTACGTGACCAGTTAGGCTCCTGAGTCGCGATGCTCAGGAGTCCCCCTTGACGCATGAACAGCAAGTAGGGAGGTATGATGTGGGTGGATCCACCGTTCTACGTCTGCAAAGCCCGGCCGCGCGCGTGCCTCACCCAGCGATGGTCCCGACCGGAAACCAGGACGGGGCCACGGAGTGAGGGGCTACATGACCAGTTAGGCTCCTGAGTCGCGATGCTCAGGAGTCCCCCTTGATGCTCAAACGGCCTTCGTACTTTGGCTCTGCTCGGGGAGAGACGCGCGACGAACCAGGCCCAGGGGGACCTTGCTGGGCAGCGTGCGTCTGGGTGTAACCCAGGCGCAGCCCCCGTGCCCAGCCCCCTCGCACGGCACTCCCGAGGGGAGGCGTTACGATGAGGTTAGACACTGAGCTCTGGGCTCCCTGAGGTTGATGCGGCCCAGGGGCCACCCTCAGTTGTTTATCACCAGCGTGGAGCATAGTGCTACCGTATGTGTATGGGCATAGCCGCTCCTCGGCAGTGTCGTCAGCCAGCGCGGAGCATGGTGCTTCCACTGGTACTGGGAGGGGGCCCCCTCCGGGAGGAGCCCCCGGGGCGTGTACAGCCCCGCCCTGACACGTGGCTGGCACGGTAGGGCCTGGCGAGGTGTATTTGGGCACCCGTGAGCCAGCGCGGGACTCGCGGGGCCCTACCTCTAGGCGGGTTGCGCCTGGCACTAGGCCTTATCTTGTGGTGTGTCCCTACAAATTTGGTTAGATGCCTGCACTCTACGTCCTCGGGTCCTGGCCCTCGAGCTGGTCTCAGCCATCGCTAGTATGCCAGGTCGCGATGCCATAGACAAGGCTAGAGGGTGAGGGCTGGAGAGCCAGTAAGAGCCCTGAGTCGCGATGCTCAGGTACCCCCCCTTTAATGTGCAAGTGGTCGGCATGGAGAAGAAGAGGTGTCGTGGACCGGCATCGAATAATCATGCATGGTGGGTTTAACGCATAATCGGAAATAAATGCAAATGGGATACATGCCACTGGGCCTGGCCCGAGCGGCTTGGGGATCATGCGGCCTGAGGGGCGCCCCCAACAAGGTAAGCTGACAACATAGAATAAAAAGGGATACACACCGCAGGGACGGACCCCCGCGGCCTGGGAATAATGCAGCCCTGGGGGGCGCTCCCAGTTGGAAGTGAAACTAGAGAGATGTCACTTGATGATGTTGAGGACAAAGGAGTGTTGGTGTAGCAGACTTGGTGGGCCGCGAAAGCCGATCCTCATGTGCCCCCAGGCCCAGGGGCCTCGGGAGGCTCCGGAGGCGCTGGCGGCTCCTCGCGGGCCATCTCCATCTCTGCCAGGGCTGCGGAACACCTGGCCTCTTGTGCCTCTGCGATGCCCCTCATGAGGCGCTGGTACATGTCAGCCGCGCTCGGCAAACCGTAAGGCATGCGAACGTAGCTGTGGAGTGGACCTCCGCAGCGCCCCACTCGCGAGGGCCAGAGGCGCTCCAAGGAGGCGACTTGGTTGAGCCCTGGTACATCAATGCAGACGCGCAGCCCGCCATCCTCGCCTGGATGGGGGGCCACTGCTGGTAGGCGACGGCCGCCTCTCATGACTCTTGACTCATGTAGCTCCTGAATGGCCTTGCTGACGAACTCCTAAGGGTCTGGATCTCCTCGCCTTGCTCCTTCTTGAGGGAAACGTGCTTCAAAACACACCTCCATGTGGTGGCCAAGCGCCTCCCTCGTGACCCCAGCTAGGTCGCTGGCCCTCCAGGGGAGAGCCCCCGAGCCCTGCCTGAGGAGGGCGCCGGGCGTGCTTCCCTATGCGATGGAAGGAGGTTCCCCCTGGGCAGGCGCGGGCCCAGAGGGGCCTGCCTCCTGAGGGGCCGGGCCGGACGATGTCTTCTTCTTCTTGGGGGCGGCCTCGGGAAGCCTCCTGCTTCCGCGATCCGGGTCTTCCAGTGATGCGGCCTGAAAGGCTCGTTCCAGGGAACACACCGCGTCCTTCTCTTCACATGGCACCGTGATGACTCCGCCGCTTCCTGGCATCTTGAGGACGTTGTAGCCATGGTGAGTTACGGCCATGAACTTGGCCAGCGCTGGGTACCCAAGGTTGGCGTTGTACGGTAGGCGAATGTGGGCGACGTCGAAGTCGATGAGCTCGGTGTGGTAGTTGTCGCGTGCCCCGAAGGTGACAGGAAGGCGGACCTGCCCAATCGGGACCATGGAGCCGTCGGTGATACCGGAGAAAGGCTTGGTTGGCTGAAGCTGGCTGTAGGGCACTTGGAGGTTGTTGAACGTCTCCACGGACAGGACGTTGAGCCCTGCCCCTCCATCGATGAGGGTCTTGGTGACCACCACGTTGCTGATGATTGGGGAACAAAGCATCGGGAGGACTCCGGCTGTAGCCGCACACTTGAGCTGATCTGCTGAGCTGAACGTGATGGCGCACGCCGACCACCTGAGCGGGCGCATGGCTTCGAGCTTGGGGAGGACTGCATTCACTTCGCGGGCGAACTGCTTGAAGATGCGCTGAGAGGCTGGGGCTTGAGCCCCACCCAGGATGCAGGCGATCGCGCGCGGCTCCTGGAAGCCCCAAGCCTCCTCGTCTTGGTGGCGGTCCTTGTTTCTCCTTGGCTGCGGCGGCTGTGGTGGGAGGCCTGCGTTGCCTTGCGAGCGATCCTCACAAGGCTGATCCCTCCAGTCTCCCTCGCGAGGTTGATCCCTCCATCCTCTCTCGCAAGGCGGGTCTTGCCAGCGATCCTCGCGAGGTTGGTCGCGCCACCCTTGGCGCGGGCCATGGTCTTCCCAGCGTCCTGCGTTCCTTCCTCCTCCTCGACCGTAGCCCCGGTCACCGCGGTCGGGGCGTCGGCCGATCCTTCCTTCACGCATGGCTCGGAGTTCTTGACATTCGTTGGTGTTGTGGGTGTGGAGGTCATGGTACACACAGTACCGGCTGCCCTTGGAAGGTTTGGGCTGATCTCTGCCCCGTTTGGTGTCTGGTTCTGCCACGAGCACGGCAACCCCCTTGCGCTTCACATCCTTGGCCTTGGGCTTCTTCTCTTCTGGGTCTGCGGCGGGCAGCTCGAGGAGGGAGAGACGCCCTTCCTCGGCCCTGGCGCACTTGTTTGCCAAGTTGAACAGCTCCAAGGAAGTGCACAGGTCTTCGTGCATTGCCAGCTCCTTCTTCATCTTGACGTCGCGCACGCCGTCGGAGAAGGCCGAGATGATGGCCTCCTCAGTCACCTTGGGAATCTTGAGGCGTGCGTTGTTGAAGCGCTGGATGTACTTCTGCAGGGTCTCCCCGGGGTGGTTGCTTGATGCGGCGCATGTCGCTCATGGCGGTTGGTCGGTCGCGAGTGCCTTGGAAGTTGGCGATGAAGCAGGTGCGCATCTCGTCCCAGGAGGAGATTGTGCCTGGAGCCAGGTTCAGGAGCCAGGTGCGGGTCCCATCCTTGAGTGCCATGGGGAACCAGTTCGTCATGACCTTCTCGTCTCCGTTGGCAGCTTCGATGCCCAGATCGTAGAGCTGGAGGAACTCTGCAGGGTCAGCCGTGCCGTCGTAGCGAGGAGGCAAGTCTGGCTTGAACTTGCCGGGCCACGCGACGCTGCATAGTTCGGTGGTGTAGGCGCGGCAGCCTTCTGTGGCCACGGGAGGCCTTGGGTGACGGAGAGCCTAGTCTTGCATGTCCCCACGCGCAGCAGCTGGGAGCAGCGCGGGGTCTTGACGCACGGGAGCAGGAGCATGGTCGCGACGTGCTGGAGCAGGGAGCGCCCGGGCAGCTTCTTGCGGGCGAGGGACTTCTTGGCAGCTCTGTTCTTGCCGCGCTGGCACCTGACGGAGCGGGTTCCGCCCAGGGGCCACGCGCCTTGGATCCATGGCGTCTTCTTGAGGAGGAGGCGGCCGGGGCACCGCCGGGGCCTCATCGCCCACGCGGGGCGGGGTGCGATGCAGCGGAACGGACGGCGCAGGAGAGCCCCCTGCGGCGCGGACGAGCTCAGCGACGCGGTCGAGCCATTCTTCGTAGACGTCGTCGACGGGACGGTAGCGCAGGAGCTCGTTTGCCGCGATGAGCGCGGCCCGAGCCTCCATGGGCGCACGAAGCGCGCGGGATGAAGATCCAGCCGGGGCGAGCGAGGGAGTTGCGGTGCGGCCGTCTTGCCACACGGGCGGATGCTGGGACGATGCTTGCCGCTCGTCCCCCACCGGGCCGGTGGCGGCGTTCACGGCAGGTGACGGGGAACGGCGTGGATGCCCGCCGACAGGGGCCGCCTGGGCGACGCGGGAAGCGAGTGCGGCCCGGCGCTCGGCGTGGGCCCGATGAGCGTCAGACATGGGCGAGATGATCGGAGGAGAACGGGGTGGTGGAAGACAAATTCTGGCGCACCCCTACCTGGCGCGTCAAATGTCGGATTTCGGGTTCCGGCAGACCCTTGAGGTTCGAACACTGGGGTGCACGCGGAGATTTCGCCTCCTACCTACCTGCACCCCTCCGCCATGCTAGGATCTAAAACTAAGGAAAGAACAACACAAGAGAGATAGGGTTTATACTGGTTCGGGCCACCGTTGTGGTGTAATACCCTACTCCAGTGTGTGGTGTGGTGGATTGCCTCTTGGGCTGATGATGATGAACAATACAAGGAAGAACAGCCTCGCAAGGGTCTTTTCTTGGCTAGGGCGATGAACTGCTCGGAGGAGTTCAGTCACCTTCTCTCTCTCTCTCTGCCTCCAGCAAAACCGACCGAACCGACCCCCCCTCCTTGGGTGGCTGGTCCTATTTATAGAGGCCCTGGTCCTCTTCCCAAATATCGAGCGGGAAGGGAGCCAACATTGGCGGGCTAATTTGAAGGGGGACAGCAAGCATCAGCTATCCTGACAAAAGTAGTCTTCGCCTGCGCAAAGCTCTGGTGATGATGCCGTCTTGGGCTCCACGGTGACCTCTGTCTCGTAGTCCTCCTGGTCCTTGATCAAGCTGAGCATACCACTCGACGCCATAACATCAAGTTTCTTAAGGTTCAATGGTCACACCACTCTGAAAAAGAAGCCACTTGGGAAAGGGAGGATCGTCTTCGACTCGAGTACCCCACCTTCTTCCCAACGGATTCTAAATCTCGGGACGAGATTCTTTTGAGTGGGGGTGAGTTGTCACACCCTAGCTAGTTCATGCATTAGAGTGTTGCATCATGTTTAATTTCCCATAAAACTGAAATGGGGATGACAGAACCCCCAGCACCCCCCTGGAACAACTAGGGTTTACTAAAAACTTTTTCAATGACCCTGAAATGCCCTTCTAAAAAGTCCACCCTTTTTGTTTTGGGTTAAAACCTTTGAAAAAAATGGTGCGCTATCAGGACCCCAATTCCAAATCATCACATCGATCTAGCCGGTAACACCTCATATCACATTGCGGCCTCAACGCACGGTATCCCCACGGGTGTCGCCTTACCATGGCCCGGGACCGTTTGCGCCTTTTGGCTCACGTATATGATAGTGTCGCTAGCATCCATATGACAGAGAACCCGGGCCGACATGGCTAGTCGTGAACCCAAAGCGGCACAGACCTATGGAGACAGGCATACATGAATCACATCGAGCATGTCGGTCATCAGCGAGTGAATCCGGGCTGTAGCACTGGGCTAACAGGACTCCGGGGAACCCGGGCTGTAGCAGGCTAGGCAGGACTCGGATGTCACCGCGTGACATTTCCCCGAAGGGACAGACATAGGAACGAAGTGAAACACATGCCGGCCAGTCAAGTGTCAAGCAGTAGTGCTGGGCTAGCAGGACTCCGGTGAACCGGGCTGTAGCGGACTACTATCGCTCAGGAAGCACTAGACTACATTTCCCCATATGAGAGGCTGCCAAGGATAAACAACTAGATTGTCGGATCCCACTCATACCAAGCATTTCAATCATACACACAATATGCCCGATATGAGTACATACAACATGGCATCACAACAAAACTCTACAACTCAAGTACTTTATTTAAAGGCTCCAGAGAGCCATACATAACATGTTCATACAGTAGGGGTCACATGACCCGACACTCAAGTCATACAAGCATACAAGCACATGCGGAAGCAATAGTCTGAGTACAGACACTAGAAAGAAAGAAGGCTTGCTCCTCGAAGCCTGTCTATCTACATAGGGCCCTCCATGGCCAGGATCACCACCTGGGTGGCTAGTCACTCGTCGACATCAAGGTCTACGTAGAACCCATCGGAGGGGGCGGTGTTGTCGTCTGAAAACAGTAATTAAGCAAACATGAGTACAAAGGTACTCAACAAGTCTTTCATCAGAACCTACTATACATGCTCATTCTCAAGAAGGTGGTGGAGTTATTGCAGCAAGCCAGCTTTGACTCTTGGCTAAGCTATCCTATGGACACCACTTAGTAAAACAGTTTTTGCACACGAGTCCACTAATCACCAACACAATACTCCATCGGGGATCCTCCCTCGTCATCGTACCAGAGGGCCATCCTTGGTACTCACACTTATCTTGAGTCTTTTAGTAGTATCCATTAACTTGTCTATGAACTGTATAGGCAACCAAGTAGTCCTTTACCGCGGACGCGGCTATTCGAATAGATGATGTTAACCCTGCAGGGGTGTACTTCTTCATACACGCTTTCACCACTTACCGCCGTTTACACGACATGTACTCGGCAACCTTCAAGCGGAAGCCCAACGAGGGTGTCGGCCACGGCCTACCTAAACACACAAGTCTCTAGTCTAGGTTAATCGCCTATCCAGGTTCCATCCGGAGGGAGTCCAGCCGAGGTTTCCACATAGGGCCCCGAACGATGTGAACAGGGTCCCGAGACGCCAAACGGGCGCCCGACATACCCGGCCATGGTGTATCTACCGCAACATAGCCCACCCCTAGGTTCAGCGCTACACACGGCCGCCAACACATAACCTACAAACACCAGAACTAATTGCAACTCCTGGACAGAGTACTAGGGTGATTAAGAAGCCGAGAGGGTCAATTAAGGATCCCAATGCATGGTAGTAGCTGATTCTTAAAATCACACATACAGATCTCAGTTCTTAGGGACGGCCTCAATGAAACAACCCACCATGTACTCCTACATGGCCTCTCATCGATACCTTTACCAAATCATGTTCAACACATCCCTCACATTACCGACATAATCATTTCACTCTAGCCCATCACCCAGATGAACCAGACCCGACACAACTCTAAGCATAGCAGGCATAGCAAGGTAGGAATCACATACATGGCTCAATCAACTCCTACACGTGCTAGCGGGTTTCATCTAGTTACTGTGGGAACGACAGGTCATGCAGAGGATAAGGGTTCAACTACCGTAGCACACAACAGTTTGAATCGCGTTGTCTTAATGCAGTAAACAAGAGCAGAAGCGAGAACATGGGTTTGTATCGGAATGATCAATGGGGTGCTTGCCTGATGTAGTGGTAGTAGGGTACTGCACTTCAGACGGATACTCGGGGTTATCCTCGGAGGCAGAACCTACCACGAAAGACACACCGAACATAATCAACACATGACAATATGCAACAATATGATGCATGCTATGACATGGCAAAATGAATGTGTCTTGGCCTAATGCAAGCTAAAACAGAAAGGAATGAACTCATTTGAATCAAAGATTCAAATTTTAGTTCATTTAACATAGCCTTATTAGTGCATTATCTTATTTTTCTTAAACAGCAAGTTTATCTTATTTTGTCATGCATGAAACCATTACAGATGGATAGATTGAATTTTTCTGATCATTTTTCATATATAAATTGTTTGATTTGGAGCTATGGTTGATTTTCTATGATTTTTAAAAGTTTTGGCTATTTTCTGGAATTTCCTATTAAAGAATAAATCCAGAAAAGGATTTACTACGTCAGCCTGGCGTCAGTGTGACGTCAGCAGTCAACTGAGACGGTCCAGGTCAACCCTGACCTGTGGGTCCCTTCTGCCAGTGACAACTAACTAACTAAGTTTAATTAGTGTTAAACTAATACTAACCTAGTTTAATTAGTGGCCTGGAGCCCCCACGTCAGTGAGTCAGGGAAAAGTTAAACTGGGGTCAACCCGGGTCAAACCCGTCGGCGTTTAGCCGCCGGCGAGGCCGAGACGGCGGAGAATGTCGGAAACGCTGCTCCGGCCATGGTTTGATGCGCAGGTGGGTGCTACGGATAGCTGGCGATGTGGCGCATCCAACGGTGGCGTTGGTTGGTGCTGGGGTGGCCGGAAACGACGACGGCGTCGAGCCGGGCGGCGGCCGGAGCTCGGCCGTAGGTGGTTTTGCTGCTGCAGCGAGCTAGCGGGGAAACTGACGCACTAGCGAGGCGCTACGAGGTGCGGTGAGTGCGTTAGGCACCCACGCCTGACCAAATGGTCACCGAAGTGACGCAGGTGATGAGTTTGGTGGCGGCCGGAGCACGGGTGAGCTCGGACTCGTCGCCACGGGGCACAGAGAGGCGCGTGGGTTAGTGCGTTGAGCTCCTGGGGGTGCGGTAGGGCTAGTGGACAGGGTGGCGCGGCCATTGGGTGGCCGGAGCCTCGTCGGCGACGAGCTCCACGGCGGCGCGTGCGGGTGAGCTACATGCAGTCGCTACGGGGCTCGAGAGAGGGAACGGAGAGGGTGGGGAGGTACTTGGGCTCACAGCGGTTGCGACGGAGCTGACGGTGAGGTCGGGGAAGAGCTGGAGCGAGCGGGGCGGCGAGGGGGATCTCCAGCGACCGAGGTTGGAGACGAGCTCGGTGCAGCGTCTCCGGGGTGAGCGAGCGCTCGGGGATGGGTTGGGGCGAAGCAGTGGACGACGGCGGAACTTTTTGGCACGGCAAGGAAACGAGTGGACGGCGGTGGCTGCGGGTTTCACGACGGCGCGGGCGCGGCTGTGTCGGCCATGGCGTCGAGGGAGCGAGGGAGAGAGGCAGGGGGAATGGGCGTGTCCAGGGGCTTCGGTGCGCGACGTGGAGGCATCCAAACGTCCAGGGGCGTGGGCGGCAAGCAGGTGGCGCCGTGGCAAGCTCAGGCACGCCGGCGTCACCTCCCTGCCTGCCTGGCGGGGAAGAAGCAGCTGGCTGGCATGGGCCAGCACACTGCTGGGCCGCCAGGTGGGCCGGCTGGTGACTTGCCAGGTTAGTTTCTTTCTCTCTCTTTTTCTGTTTTTTATTTATTCTATTATTTCTGTAACTTCAGGGCTTTATTAAAAATGCCAGGGCATTTCCAAAAATCATAAAATTAATCATGGCTACTGCTTAGAATATATCCAACAGCAAATATTTTAGTTTATGATTATTTGAGCATTTAAAATATTTTATAGCATTTAAATGCCCAAATGCAAATACTATAAGAATTAATCCAATGACCTTAAGATGTCCTAGAAAAATGTGCACCATTTTTGTCAAAGGTTTTAACCAATTCATTGAAAAAGTTTTTAGTAAACCCTAGTTGTTCCAGGGGGTGCTGGGGGTTCTATCATCCTCATTTCAGTTTACTGGGAATTTAAACATGATGCAACACTCTAATGCTTGAACTAGCTAGGGTGTGACAACTCACCCCCACTCAAAAGAATCTCGTCCCGAGATTTAGAATCCGTTGGGAAGAAGGTGGGGTACTCGAGTCGAAGACGATCCTCCCTTTCCCAAGTGGCTTCTTTTTCAGAGTGGTGTGACCATTGAACCTTAAGAAACTTGATGTTATGGCGTCGAGTGGTATGCTCAGCTTGATCAAGGATACGGACGATATATTCCCGATATGAGAGATTATCTTGTAGATCAAGCGTTTCGTGGTCCACTCCACGGATAGGATCCACGAAGCAACGCCTGAGTTGAGAAACGTGGAAGACATCGTGAACTCTGGAAAGATGCGGAGGTAGTTCCAATTGGTAGGCAACTTCTCCACGTTTGGCAAGAATGCGAAAGGTTCCAATGTAACGAGGAGCCAATTTGCCTTTGATACTGAAACGATGGGTTCCCTTTAATGGAGTAACCCGAAGGTAAGCCTTCTCACCGACTTCATAGGTCATGAGCTTATGTTTATGGTCATATTGGCTCTTTTGACAAGATTGGGCTGTTTTCAATTTCTCACGAATAACGCGAACCTGCTCTTCTGCTTCCTGAATCATATCCGGGCCAAAGAGTTGTCTTTCCCCGGTTTTTGACCAGTTAAGAGGTGTTCGACATTTTCGTCCATAGAGAACTTCGAAAGGAGCTTTGCCCAAGATAGCTTGATAACTATTGTTATAAGCAAACTCCGCGAATGGAAGGCATTTCTCCCAACCCATTCCGAATGAGATGACAGATGCTCGGAGCATATCTTCCAGAATTTGATTGACTCGCTCTACTTGACCACTTGATTGAGGATGGAAGGCGGTGCTAAAAGAGAGACGAGTTCCCATAGCATTTTGGAAACTTTCCCAAAATCGAGAGGTGAAGAGACTCCCACGGTCTGAGTTAATTTCCAATGTGACACCATGAAGTGACACTATTTGGGAGATGTATAACTTAGCTAGCTGGCTAGCGGTGATACTCTCACGAACAGGTAGAAAGTGGGCTACTTTACAAAGACGGTCGATCACGACGAAGATGGCATTATTCCCTCTCTTGGTCCTGGGAAACCCAGTAATGAAATCCATACTGATTTTATCCCATTTCCACTCAGGAATAGCCAAAGTTTGAAGGGTGCCAGTAGGCCGTTGATTCTCTGCTTTAACACGACGACAAGCGTCGCAGCTAGCAATGTATTGAGCAATTTCTCTCTTCATCCTAGTCCACCAAAACCTCTGGCGTAGGTCTTGATACATCTTGGTACTACCGGGATGAATGGTGAGAGGGGAGTCATGAGCTTCCTTAAGAATCAACTGGCGTAAATGTTGTTTCTTGGGAACCACCAAGCAGTTCTCGAAGAAAACAACACCTCGCTCATCCATGGAAAAACATTTAGCAACTCCGCTAGCGATGTTTTCCTTAATCCGGGATATGCCCTTATCGTACCGCTGGGCGGTTATGATCTGATCCATAAGGTTAGGCTTTGCCACCAGGGTGGATAGGAATCCTCGAGGAACAATGTGAAGATTAAGCTCACGAAATTCCTCATGGAGAAGTGGTTGACTTTGTTGTAACATCAGGTTGTTACAATTAGATTTACGACTTAGCGCACCGGCCATGACATTGGCTTTGCCCGGGGTGTAAGTTATTCCTAAGTCGTAATCCGAGATCAACTCGACCCAATGTCTTTGCCTGAGATTCAAATCCGTTTGGGTGAAGATATATTTCAAACTTTGGTGATCGGTGAAGATCTCGCAACGATTACCGAGGAGGTAATGTCGCCATGTTTTGAGTGCATGGACTACAACTGCAAGCTCTAGATCATGTGTGGGATAGTTTTCCTCATGTGGGTGTAATTGCCGTGAAGCATAGGCAATTACCTGACGATCTTGCATGAGTATGCAACCTAGTCCTTGTCGCGAGGCATGCAATAGATAATAAAGTCCTTGGAGAAATCTGGTGGTACCAGTACGGGAGCAGATGTCAGGCGTCTTTTCAGTTCCTGAAAGCTGAACTCGCACTGTGGGGTCCACTCGAACTTTTTATCTTTCTTGAGGAGTTTAGTTAGAGGTTTAGCAACCTTGGAGAAATTCTCGACGAAGCGGCGGCAATAGCTCGCTAAGCCAAGGAAGCTCCGAACTTGCTTGACCATCTCAGGTGGATTCCAATCAAGGATGGCTTGAACTCGCTCGGGATTGACAGCAATACCCTTACCAGAGATTGAATGGCCTGGATAGGTCACTTCTGGCAACCAAAATTCACACTTGGAGAATTTGGCATAAAGGCGATGCTCTCGAAGTTTCGTCAATACCAGCCTTAGATGTGCGGCATGTTCCTCTTCGTTCTTGGAGTAGATGAGTATGTCATCGAGGTATACTACGACGAATTTATCCAAATACTCCATGAAGACCGAGTTCATTAACCGAGAGAAGGTGGCTGGAGCGTTGGTTAGACCGAAGGACATAATGGTGTACTCGTATTGGCCATAACGAGTAACAAAGGCCGTTTTGGGAATGTCCCCGTTTCTGATTTTGATTTGATGGTAGCCCAACCTCAAATCCATCTTGGAAAAGACTGAGGATCTAGCGAGCTGATCATATAGATCGTTGATCCTGGGAAGCGGATACTTGTTCTTGATGGTGACCAAGTTGACAGGTCGGTAATCTACAACCATCCGATCCGTTCCATCCTTCTTCTTGACAAAGAGGACGGGGCAAGCCCAAGGAGAGGAACTAGGACGGATGAAACCCTTTTTCAAGGACTCATCGAGTTGGTTCTTAAGCTCGGCTAGTTCTAAGGGTGCCATCTTATAGGGTCTTCTAGAAATTGGAACGGTTCCTGGAACAAGGTCTATCACGAACTCGACATCCCTGTCAGGTGGAACACCTGGCAGTTCTTTGGGAAAGACATCCGGAAAGTCTCGGACTACCGGAACATCCTCAAGGTCTGGAAGGGGTTGGCATTTAGGGAGTAAAGCTGGTGCTTGGCCACTCGAGTTAAGACATTGACTGTCTTGCCCGATGGGTGAGTAAGTTGAACGGTTCTAGTGGCACAATCAATCTTAGCATAATGAGCTGACATCCAGTCCATACCCAAGATGATGTTTATGTCCGAGGACTTGAGAGCTATTAAGGATGCAAGGAAGACAAGTCTATCGACAAGAATTTCGTTCCCATGGCTTACTCTAGAAGTTTGCCATTTGGAACCCGGAGTTTGAATTACCATGGAAGTGGGCATGTCATAGAATGTCGTGTTATGCAATCGAGCATAATTCTCGGATATGAATGAATGAGATGCTCCAGTATCGAAAAGAACAGATGCCGGATGGCAATTAACAAGGAGCGTACCAAGGACGACGTTAGGATCCTCATGAGCCTCCTCGGCTGAAACATAGTTGACATGGCCACGTGCAGTGGTGACCGGCTTGGCGTAGAATGTCTTTCCCGCTGGCTTACCACGGCCAACGGACTTTCCAGACTGATTGGGGTGGTTATTCTGGGGACACTCTCGACTATAGTGACCCGGCTCTCCACACTTGAAACATGTCACAACATTGGGGCGTGGAGCAGCATTAGCAGCGGGGCCACCATACGGCTTGGACGGTGCAAACTGCTGGTTGGGATGAGGTGCCTCAAAGGATGGCCTCAGAATGAACCTGGGTGGCAGTGCCGTGCTTGGAATCCACACCCGGCGCTTCTGAGATCCAGAGCCAGATGAAGAGCCAAAATCACGAGAGTGCTTGCGTGAAGCGTCATAGTCAGACTGGCCTGTCTCAGCACTGATGGCTTTATTGACCAACTTCTGAAAGGAGGTGCACTCGTGCAGACGAAGATCGCGGCGAAGCTCAGGGCTAAGTCCCTTACGGAACCTTGCCTGCTTCTTAGCGTCGGTAGATACTTCTTCAGGAGCATAACGTGCTAGATTCCCAAATTCACGACTATATGCATCCACAGTCAGTCTTCCTTGGGTGAAATTGTAGAACTCTTCCCTCTTGCGATCTATGAGACCGTCCAGGATGTGATGCTCACGGAAAGCCTCACTGAATTCAGCCCAAGTAGTGATTTGGCCGACCCGGCGCATAGCCTCAAAGTTTTCCCACCAAAGGCTAGCAGGGCCTTCGAGGTGATAGGCAGCATAAGTAACCTTATCAGCTTCGGCTACATTGGCAGAACGTAGCTTGTGGGTGATGCTGCGAAGCCAGCCATCCGCGTCGAGGGGCTCGACGGAATGGTTGAACTTTGGTGAGTACAGCTTGATAAAGTCATTGATTGACACCAAGTCATTTCGCTGATGGCGTGCAGTGTTTTGCTCAATCCGCTCCAACAAGCGGTTAGTCTCACGCTTGTTTCTTTCCGCCTGCAGCATCACTTCGGCCAGAGAAGGTGGGTGAGGGAGATTTTCACCCCTAGCTGCACTGGCTTCCCCCTGCTCCGGGGCAGCAGGGTTGCTGCGGGTGTTGACCATCCTAGGAGAAAACAAGACAATGGTTTAGATAAGGATTGCACAAACTTAGCAAGGAAGTGCAGAATGTAATGGATAACATGGAATGCAGAGATGTTCATCCGTATGACATGGTAATATAGAACTGCCATATTTATACCAACGGTAATACACACCATAGATAGTTTAGTACAAGCCCAGGCTACAGTACAACTATGGTGAAAGACGTTACATCTCATCGGAGGCATTCCAAGCTCCTATACATTATTTTTCTACACCTCCGGAATTGATTACACACAAAGTCATATTCCACAAGTCACGCAGGACAGTGGAGATACAACTATTACAATACTAGTGATACTACCACTAACTCAGACAGCTCCGTAGTAGTCCTCATAGAAGTCACCTCCATAGCCTGGAAGTTCAATGTGATCATCCAGGAACAAACGGTCCTGAGGAGCTTGTGGACCAAAGGGGCTAGGATGAGGTCTTGGACCAACAAACGGTGGCCTGCGGGGACCACGGGGTGGGGTGATGCCTCCCACATCACGCCAATCCACCATGTCTGGCAGAGCAGATCTCACAGGATACAGATCCCTCGTATCCATACATCCAGCTTGCACAACCGGTGCAAACCGAGTCAAAGTGGCCTAATGATCAGCACGGGTGTTGAAAAGCTCCCGTCTCAAGGCCCGATTCTCTCGGTCCTTATCCTCGAGCATCTCGGCAGTGGTACGAGTTAGTGATTCCTCCTGAGTGGAGTCAGCATAGATAGCCTGGAGATACCCTTGCACTCCCGGGAGTGAAGCTGGCATATAACGGAAGTCGGTGTTCCAAAGCAGGCCGGTCCGGACTCACATGATGGTCATCATGGAATAGGCAGCATCCTGCACAGCCATCTCAACAGTAACCCCGAGTCCATAGGAACAGTGGAGGGGCTCGGTAGATCCAGGATAAGAAGGAAATATCCTGATGATGCAGAAATATTGGCTTTGATTAAAGTCTCGGAATTGCTCTTCGACAGTGTATTCGGGATCCCAACGGTAACCCGTCTCGATCATTACCTGGACTAACATAGCAGTATGACCGGGCACATCGAGGCACCGGGTTAGGCGAACCACTTGGTTTTGAGCACGAGTGGCCATCTGAAAGCACAACCACAATGCAAAGACATTAGAATTTCTAGGGAAAATTGGATAGCATAACAGCTATAAATGCTCAGAAAAAGATTTGAGACATCCACAACAGTTTGCAATACCACTCAACAACATCATATCAGGGTCTGATTCAACTGGCAACATACTAAAAGTAGTAGAAACTGTACTGAGGCTTGTAACAACAATCCTATAAGCTACTATGGATTAGTAACACGTGAACCTGATAGAAGAAGAGAGCCTAGTCCTTAACCCACGTTGAATAAGAAGAGAATGACTCAGATCAGAGGGCATAAGGTAAAGGAGTAAAAGAGCCTTACGTTCCCTCCCACAATCAATTCCCCTACATATAACTAAAGCATTTCTAGACTCGACATCGACCAGTTTGGCTCAACGAACCTATAGGCAGTCCGGCTCTGATGCCAACGCTGTCAGGACCCCGATTCCAAATCACATCGATCTAGCCGGTAACACCTCATATCACATTGCGGCCTCACGCATGGTATCCCCATGGGTGTCGCCTTACCATGGCCCGGGACCGTTTGCGCCTTTTGGCTCACGTATATGATAGTGTCGCTAGCATCCATATGACAGAGAACCCGGGCCGACATGGCTAGTCGTGAACCCAAAGCGGCGCAGACCTATGGAGACAGGCATACATGAATCACATCGAGCATGTCGGTCATCAGCGAGTTAATCCGGGCTATAGCACTGGGCTAATAGGACTCCGGGGAACCCGAGCTGTAGCAGGCTAGGCAGGACTCCGGATGTCACCGCGTGGCATTTCCCCGAAGGGACAGACATAGGAACGAAGTGAAACACATGCCGGCCAGTCAAGTGTCCAGAGCAGTAGTGCTAGGCTAGCAGGACTCCGGTGAACCGGGATGTAGCGGACTACTATCGCTCAGGAAGCACTAGACTACATTTCCCCATGTGAGAGGCTGCCAAGGATAAATGACTAGATTGTCAGATCCCACTCATACCGAGCATTTCAATCATACACACAATATGCCCGATATGAGTACATACAACATGGCATCACAACAAAACTCTACAACTCAAGTACTTTAGTTAAAGGCTCCAAAGAGCCATACATAACATGTTCATACAGGTAGGGGTCACATGACCCGACACTCAAGTCATACAAGCATACAAGCACATGCGGAAGCAAATAGTCTGAGTAGAGACACTAGAAAGAAAGAAGGGTTCTCGAAGCCTGTCTATCTACATAGGGCCCTCCATGGCCAGGATCACCACCTGGGTGGCTAGTCACTCGTCGACATCAAGATCTACGTAGAACCCATCGGAGGGGGCGGTGTTGTCGTCTGGAAACAGTAATTAAGCAAACATGAGTACAAAGGTACTCAGCAAGTCTTACATCAGAACCTACTATACATGCTCATTCTCAAGAATGTGGTGGAGTTATTGCAGCAAGCCAGCTTTGACTCTTGGCTAAGCTATCCTACGGGACACCACTTAGTAAAATAGTTTTCGCACACGAGCCCACTAATCACCAACACAATACTCAACCAGGGATCCTCCCTCGTCATCCTACGAGAGGGCCATCCTCGGTACTCACACTTATCTTGAGTCTTTTAGTAGTATCCATTAACTTGTCTATGAACTATATAGGCAACCAAGTAGTCCTTTACCGCGGACGCGGCTATTCGAATAGATGATGTTAACCCTGCAGGGGTGTACTTCTTCATACACGCTTTCACCACTTACCACCATTTACACGACATGTACTCGGCAACCTTCAAGCGGAAGCCCAATGAGGGTGTCGGCCACGGCCTACCTAAACACTCAAGTCTCTAGTCCAGGTTTATCGCCTATCCAGGTTCCATCTGTTGGGGATCGTAGCAGAAATTCAAAATTTTCTATGCATCACCAAGATCAATCTATGGGGTAATCTAGCAACGAGGGGAAGGAGAGTGCATCTACATACCCTTGTAGATCACTAAGCGGAAGCGTTCAAGTGAACGGGGTTGATGGAGTCGTACTCGTCGTGATCCAAATCACCGATGATCCTAGTGCCGAACGGACGGCACCTCCGTGTTCAACACACGTACAGCCCGGTGACGTCTCCTACGCCTTGATCCAGCAAGGGGAGAAGGAGAGGTTGGGGAAGACTCCATCCAGCAGCAGCACGATGGTGTGATGGTGGTGGAGGAGCGCGGGACTCCAGCAGGGCTTCGCCAAGCACTACGAGAGACGAGGAGGGAGAGGGGTAGGGCTACGCCAACAGGGAGAGCAAATCACATGTGTTGGGCAGCCCCAAACCTCAAGTATATATAGGGGGAGGGGAGGGGCTGCGCCCCCACCTAGGGTTCCCTCCCTAGGGGTGGCGGCAGCCCCCAGATTCCATCTGGGAGTCGGCCAAGGGAGAGAGAGAGGGGGCGCACCTAGGGTGGGCCTTAGGGCCCATTTGCGCCTAGGGTTTGCCCCCTCTCCTCTTGAGGACGCCTTGGGCCTTGGTGGGAGGCGCCCCAGCCCACGTAGGGGCTGGTCCCTTCCCACTATTGGCCCATGTAGCCCTCCTGGGCTGGTGGCCCCACCTGGTGGACCCCCGGACCCCTCTGGTGGTCCCGGTACACTACCGGTGATGCCCGGAACACTTCCGGTGGCCAAAACCATACTTCCTATATATCAATCTTTACCTCCGGACCATTCCGGAAGTCCTCGTGATGTCCGGGATCTCATCCGGGACTCCGAACAACATTCGGTGACCGCGTACATACTTTCCCTATAACCCTAGCGTCATCGAACCTTAAGTGTGTAGACCCTACGGGTTCGCGAACCATGCAGACATGACCGAGACAACTCTCCAGCCAATAACCAATAGCGGGATCTGGATACCCATGTTGGCTCCCACATATTCCACGATGATCTCATCGGATGAACCACAATGTCAAGGACTTAATCAATCCCGTATACAATTCCCTTTGTCCAGCGGTATTGTACTTGCCCGAGATTCGATCGTCGGTATCCGATACCTTGTTCAATCTCGTTACTGGCAAGTCTCTTTACTCATTCCATAACACATCATCCCGTGATCAACTCCTTGGTCACATTGTGCACATTATGATGATGTCCTATCGAGTGGGCCCAGAGATACCTCTCCGTTTACACGGAGTGACAAATCCCAGTCTCGATTCGTGCCAACCCAACAGACACTTTCGGAGATACCTGTAGTGTACCTTTATAGCCACCCAGTTACGTTGTGGTGTTTGGCACACCCAAAGCACTCCTACGGTATCCGGGAGTTGCACAATCTCATGGTCTAAGGAAA
>NC_053028.1:161124289-161134614 GCF_003073215.2 Triticum urartu
AAGGAGTTCATTACCTACACACCATTTGTTACTTCTTGGAGAGTGGTGTCTCCTAGATTGGCTAGGTGTCACTTGGGAGCCTCCGAAAAGATTGTGGAGTTGAACCAAGGAGTTTGTAAGGGCAAGGAGATCGCCTACTTCGTGAAGATCTACCGCTAGTAAGGCAAGTCCTTCGTGGGCGATGGCCATGGTGGGATAGACAAGGTTGCTTCTTCGTGGACCCTTTGGGGGTGGTTGCTTCTTCGTGGACCCTTCGTGGGTGGAGCCCTGTGTGGACTCGCGCAACCGTTACCCTTGGGTGGAGCCCTGTGTGGACTCGCACAACCGTTACCCTTCGTGGGTTGAAGTCTCCATCAACGTGGATGTAGGATAGCACCACCTATCCGAACCACGGGAAAAACATTCGTGTCTCCAATTGCGTTTGAAATCTCCAAACCCTTCCCTTTACATTCTTGCAAGTTTCATGCTTTACTTTCCGCTGCCTATATACTCTTTGCATGCTTGCTTGAATTATGTGATGATTGCTTAACTTGTCCTAAATTATCTAAAATCTGCCAAGAACTAAAATTGGGAAAAGGTTAAGTTTTTATTTGGTCAAGTAGTCTAATCACCCCCCTCTAGACATACTTTCGATCCTACAAGTGGTATCAGAGCTTTGGTCTCCATTTGCTTGATCTCCATAGCTTTTGGTGGTCATAGCCTTGGTTTCACAACCTAGGAGAGTATGGCGTCTAGCGAGGGAAATTATCACCGTAGAGGTCCTTACTTTGATGGTACTAATTTTGCTAGTTGGAAGCATAAAATGAAAATGCATATTCTTGGACATAACCACGTCGTTTGGGCTATTGTGTGTGTTGGTTTGCAAGGTGACTTCTTTGATGGGAGAGAACCAAACCGTGAAGCTACCGCGGATGAGTTGAAGATGTCGCAATACAATGCTCAAGCTTGTGATATTCTCTTCAACGGGTTGTGCCCCGAAGAATTCAACAAAATCAGCCGCCTTGAGAATGCAAAGGAAATTTGGGACACTTTGATTGATATGCACGAAGGTACCGACTCCGTCAAGGAATCCAAGTTGGATGTGCTTCAAAGCCAACTTGACAAGTTCAAGATGAAGGATGGTGAAGGTGTCGCTGAAATGTACTCTAGGCTTGCTCTCATCACAAATGAGATTGCCGGCTTAGGAAGTGAAGAGATGACCGATAGATTCATCATCAAGAAGATCCTAAGAGCCTTGGATGGAAAATATGATACCATGTGCACATTGATCCAAATGATGCCCAATTACAAAGATCTCAAGCCAACGGAGGTGATTGGAAGAATTGTTGCTCATGAGATGTCACTTAAGGATAAAGAGGAACTTCACAACAAATCAAGTGGTGCCTATAAAGCCTCATGTGAAGCCCCTACATCATCAAGTGAGAAACAAGACTTCAATGAAGAATTGAGCTTAATGGTGAAGAACTTCAACAAGTTCTACAAGAGTAGAAGCAAAGATAGAAGCTCCAAGTCAAAGTCCTACAATGACAAAAGATCTTCTAGTCGAGAGCGAAACTGTTACAATTGTGGAAGACCCGGACACTATTCCAATGAGTGTACGGCTCCCTACAAGAGAAGAGAAGATTCTCCAAAAAGAAGAAGCAAAGGATCACCACCAAGAGAGAGAAGGAGTAGAGATGATCGTTATGAACGAAGATACTCATGGAGAAGCAAGGATTCGGAAAGGAAGGAAAAATCATCAAGGAGCTACACAAGACGAAGACATCAAGCTCATGTTGGTGAATGGGTATCCGGCTCCGACTCCGACAGCCACTCCGAGAGAAGTTATCACTCCGACTCCGAAGATACTCAAGATGAAGGTGTTGCCGGTCTAGCACTTGTGTCAACCAACTCCTACGACATATTTGACTCACCAAATGAAGGAATTGGAAGATGCTTCATGGCCAAAGGTCCTAAGGTAACACACCCCGAGTATGTTGATTTCAATAGTGATGAAGATGACTTGTTAGGTGATGATTTGCTTGGTGACAACTCAAGTGATGAATACTATGATGAAAGACCAATTAATCATGCTAATCAAGATAAAATGAATGACAATGATAAGGAGAAGATTGAGGTTCTAACTAAAGAACTAAAAACTCTTAAGTTAGCTCATGACACTATCTTCGAAGATCATCGAGAACTTTTAAGAGGTCATGAGAAACTACGCTTTGAAAAGCTCAATCTTGAGCAAGAGCATGAGTTCTTAAAGGCAATCAATGATGATCTCCGCAAGAAAAGTTCTTCTTACATTGCCAAGCGTTTACTCTTATCCACTTACATGCCTCAAGTCAAGTCTAGTAACAAGAAAGATTCTTCCTCTAGTAGTAACAATGATCATGCTAAATCCAATATTGTTGCTTCTAGTAGTTCTCTTGATTCCACTAATGATTCTCTTAGCCAAGTTACACTCGAGCAAGAAAATAGCTTATTGAAGTGAATTATAGAGAAAGGAGTGTACAAAAGCCTTGCCGGGAGTAAGCAATTTGAGGAGATTGTGCGCAAGCAAGGAATGCACCGGAAGAATCAAGGTGTTGGTTTTGAACGAAATTTCAATGCCAATGGAGTTGAATGGGAAGAAGATCAATACCCCAAGACAAAGTTTGTCCCTCAACAAGAGAAGTATACTTCTTTCAAGGGGACACAAGCTCAAGATGATCTTCCACCACAAGACTACGAGCAAAAAGGCAAGGACAAGCTTCAAGAGGAAATTGATGCATTTGAAGAAGCTCCTAAGACCTTAGTCAAGTGGATTCCCAAGACTACTTCAAGTTCCACTTCATCAAGTACGACTACAACTCCAAGGATTCGCATCAAGATGATGTGGATCCAAAAGAAGAAGAACTAGAGAGTTCTTGAGGGTGACTCCGCCAACATACTTCACTCTTATCATTTTGGCAAGAACAAGTGCAATCAACTTCCACATCTTGCACTAGTTCAAGGAGTCACAAGCCCTCTTGTTGGTAAGGCAAGGGACAAGGTAACCTAAAAGTTTTCATGGACATCATCCTTGTGTGCATCACTCTATGTCTATGGATATCCTTGTTTATTCCTTGTGGGACTAACCCATGTAGGTATTGAAAGTGCAATTCACTCATATGGATAGCTCCAAGAGATCTACATCAACATTGAGCATCCACATCTTCAATATCTACATGAAGTCATCGTCGACAAAACCCAAGGTTAGTTCATCCCTCTTAGGGGGGATATCACATCTAGGGGAGCTTTACTCTAAGACTTGAGCTAAAGCAACTCTAAAGATGTGAACACAATAATGCTTTATGTAAAAGTGGTAACCCCACTTGAGCTTAAACGATGAGTATGACCTATGATCAAGTGTTCTCACTTGACTCCTAAGTCAATATACTCATATATAGATGACCTAGTCATCGCAAATTGCTTGATAGATGATAGAATTGGTTGTGCATGCCTTGCCACATATTTCATTTGCCATCTTATTGTGTGAGCATGCTGGTTGCATAATTTACTCATTCGAGGACATCCACTTGTTGTTTTGATTGTTTGGTTTTATCTTCTTTTGCCAAGTGGATGGACAAGAATGCCTAAGAACCTCCTCTAGCTATCTATGCTTTTCTCGTCTCAAACTCCATTCATGCTGCATCACAAAATTTGATCAAGTCAGATTCGAACCACTCTGTGTGAGGAGCGCTCGGAGTCCCCGATTCGTCATAGACTTAAACTTCCAAAACCTCTTTATGATTCTCGGTCTGACCGATACTCCACTTTCGGTCCTACCGAGATCATTAAGTTGATCTAGGTTTTCGATCTCGGTGCAACCGATTTGAACCTTTCGGTCACACCGAGTTTCAGTAACTGCACGCAGTTATGAATCTCGGTGCCACCGAGTTGTTCCACTCGGTCACACCGACAGGGTCGGGCTATATATAGTGTCACGACCGGGTTTTCCACACATAAATTTCCAGAAAAGACCGTCGTGCTCATCAGCCCCAGGATTACTGTTAGCTGATGAGGCTCCAACTTGATACAGAAATTCCAAGCAGAATACAACATATGTAGTACAAGACCATTCTGGCCTGTGAGTACAACAATTGGGTTTCTAGTGGTCGATGGCGGAAGCGGTTTGTGGATCGTCAGCGTATAGGGGACTCCATTTCCCACAGGAACAGCTGACCAGGTTAACTCCTATCTTCGTGAGGCTGCTATCACCGTTGCTTAGTTTCTGGGGCTGTCATCGCCACGCTCCTCTCCAAGCAAAAATCTGGCCAAGACAATAGCCAGGGACAAGCCAGTGAGTACTTTGAATGTACTCGCAAACATTAAGAACACAGGTATAATATAATTGATAAACATGCACTGAAAAATTCTATGATCACATCGCCAGTCATAAACAAAACATCTTTTATGCATGCAAGCAGGTTATTATCATGCAACATGATTAAGTAGTAATAGAGCAGGAATAAAATGCCGCAGTCGGGCGTCTGAGCGACACCACATAAAGGGATTTAAAAGAAATGCCGCAGTCGGGCGTCTGAGCGACACCACATAAAGGGCTTTAAAAGAAATGCCATAGTCGGGCGTCTGAGCGACACCACATAAAGGGCTTAAAAAGAAATGCCACAGTCGGGCGTCTGAGCGACACCACATAAAGGGCTTTAAAAGAAATGCCACAGTCGGGCGTCTGAGCGACACCACATAAAGGGCTTTAAAAATAAATGCCACAGTCGGGCGTCTGAGCGACACCACATAAAGGGCTTTAAAAGAAATGCCACAGTCGGGCGTCTGAGCGACACCACATAAACGGCTTACAAGATAAATAATCACAATGAATATCCAGGAGGTAGAACCGTCCCAGGGATACTCAATAATACAAATAATGCAACGGGTTAGTCCATCACAAGATAATAATCATAATCTTCACAAGTCACAAGTCATGGTCCAAGTTCTGGTTTAACAATCTCTCCTCCGAAGACCGACACTAAGAACAACACTTGACCCATCCCAGACTGTAATCCTTAACCATGGACACGGCTATTCGAATAGGTTTTAATCTCTGCAGAGGGTGTACTCTTTACCCACGAGTAACGGATTCCTTTAGTCCATCGGGACTAATTCCATTTACGGTCTTTTAGTTGAAAACACGCCTAACTTGCACACACCAGCTTAACTCATCGGTGTCTGGAATCACCCACGACACTTGTTAAGCAAAACTCTAAGTGGGGAGGCTACAACCTCGCGTAGCATGGGATCAAATTTATATCGCGCGCTCTAAGGGGTGGCCTCCCCTCTCGGTCCCAACCGGAAACACCCATGCCCCCGGACCAGGTGGCATGCCTACCGGCTACAACCGATATCTTCCACCATGGCCTCTCTGTACGGTGTGTGCTTGAAAGGGGTTGACGACTTACTGAACCGTACCCTACCTGCGGCAGGGACAAGCGGTAGTACATAGCAAGTATGGGGGTTACTGGAAACAAGAATCGGTCTACGGTCGACTCAGGAGTTTTATAAGTTCCCTGCATGACATGTATATCAAATATATTTCAACCGAAGAATTCACCACTCAATGTACCTTACCATGCCATACCGGACATAACCATCCCGACGGGGACCGGCGACAAGCTCACGCCTACCCAAGGCCGAGGCTTTCCCGGATTCCTTTCCGGCATGCATGCAAGGCACATGAGGATGATTACCATCACAATTATATTCATTTCCAACAGCAAGGAAATCACTAATATGCTTCCATGCAAATGATCATGTCACATGAAATAACAAGTCCTCTGAAATAAGGTGGTGTTATAAACGTGTCAAATAACACACCAAAAACATTATGCTAGGGTTCAGAATGCTTGCCTTTAAGTTGTGGAGGGGTGAGGTGCTCTCCAAAACTTTTGAAAGTTTCTTCTCTCTCTCCAAAATCCTATTTTAAAATATATTTGAATTAACACACATTTCAAAAACAGTACAAAAAAGTTGTTTGGAAAATTTTCAAATAAATCTTAAAATAAACTAGACAATATTTGAGAGAGGTAGGAAAAAGAATCAACTCGTTTGGAGTTATAATTAAAAAGTTATAGCCAGTCAAAGTTGTGGTCAAAATCTGTTTTTAATAAAATCAGGAAAAGAAAACGTTTCAAAAGAGATTACGTTTTCGAACAGAGAAGACGTATTACGGGTATTACGCCTCCACTTACTCCAGCGTGGACGGCGCGTGGGTCACTGACAGTGGGCCCGCCTGGCCCACCGGTCAGGTTTGACCAGTCTTCTCCCTCCTCTTTCTCTGTCCCGAGCGGAGGCGGAGCTCCGGCGATCGCCGCCGGCGATTGGCGGCTACGTTCGAGAAACCGAAGCCATCCACGGGCTCAGGGGGTCGAGGCGGTCCCGCCGGTGGGTGCTACGGTCTCGGGGGTGGACTGGGTCATCGGCGGTGAGTCTCGCGGCGGAGGGAGCTTCGGGAGCAGAGTGTGATTGGAGCTACGGTGGTTCTCGATCAAAATCGAGTAGGGGGATGGGTTCACGGAGGGAAGGGGGAGTTCTTGGTGGAGAGAACGGAGAGTGGGAGGCCCTGGTGGTGCCGAATTGGCCGGGGCAGTGGCGGCGGCTGCAGTTGCCGGAGGTGGGGAAGAAGACCTCCCCCGGGTCGATTGGCTGCCACGGGAGAACTAGGGGAGCATTCTAAGGTTGCCTGTGTGCTTGAATGGGTTTGGGGCCTCCTTATATGGGCGAGCCAAGGCGGTTCCGCGGCGGCTACGGATAAGGTCGCCGGCGACCGCCATTCTGTAGCTAGGGCGTCGTGGCGGCGACGAGCGCTAGTGGACACACTCGCGGAGGAGCACGCGCTGTTCCAGGGGCCAGGTGGCGAGCGGGAGAGGCTTGGGCG
Source organism: Triticum urartu (assembly GCF_003073215.2). NCBI lineage: Eukaryota > Viridiplantae > Streptophyta > Magnoliopsida > Poales > Poaceae > Triticum > Triticum urartu. The sequence goes on from NC_053028.1 coordinate 161,131,191, forward strand.
GCGCTGAACGGAGCAGGGGCTGTCGGCGGCCGTGGCGGCTAGCTCTTGGCCTGCCGGGGCGTGGCGAGGGGCGGCTTGTCGTGTTGCGGTGAGAAGGGAGCGAGTGGCGTGGTGCTGCAGAGCGGGCCAAAACCGTGGGGGCTAGCGTGTCGGCTCGGCGCACGTGCGTGCCAAACGCACGCTCTGCTCGCGCTCTGGGCACGCACGGGATGTGCTCGACGAAATGCTAAAGCATGCTAGAGGTCGCGGTTGAGGCTGGGGATTAACAGATCTAGGTTTGGGCTTGCAAGGAGATCAGTGGACAAGCTGGTTTGGTCAGGGGATCAGGTTCACAGTGCAAACCAAAATTTTGTGCCAAAACAGATCCTGCCCATAAGGTGTTTGACAAAATGCCAAGGGCACTTAGGCATTTCTTGGAGGGGTCAAACTCTCCAGATCAGTGTCTCCTTAGATGTACAAGAGGGTGGTGAGGTTAGTTTGTGAAAAGAACAAACTTGTTAGTGCAAGTTTTGCAAAACTACAATTCTGGACAGGAAATAAATGACATTATTTCATGAACCAAAATTAATCCAATTGGTGCATGCTCCTGGATTTAAGGGTTTGGTAGGGCTGTCTATAAGTAGGAGAAAGCACAAGATTATTGGAGCAAAATTTAATAGGGTTGTAGTAGAAATCACAAGGCTGGACCAGAATGAAGATGAGGTTGATTCACTCAAAATTTTCAAATAACATCACTGGGTTTTTGCATAAAGTTGAATCATATGCTACTACCAATATCCCATAATTTTGGTGGAGGCTAGAAAGAATTATTTAAATGAGTTGTAGTGCAAATTGCACTCTGGACCAGAGAAGAAAAGTTGAGTGTAGAGCTCAAAATATTTCATGAATAAAATATATTTTTGCATAAAAGTGATTTAAAAACATCACATAACATCTCCAAATTTTGGTTGGAATTTTAAGTGAATCTATCAAATGGTTGCAGTTCAAATATGGCCATTTAACCTTGAAAAACCATTTTTCAAGAAAATAAAGATCAAGCAATTTAATTAGATAACTAGTTATACTGATAAAAGAAAAGTTTTTCTTGAGAGGTTAAACAAGTCCAATAACATATTTGAAAGATTTTTATATTGGGGAAAAACTCCATAATAACAAGGGAGAAAATGGTTCAAAAAAATCAAAAGGGAGCCTAGAAAATAAAAGTTTTAATTCCTGGCAAAAAATTTAATGTATAAAACAAGGCCAAAATTTTGGGGTGTCACATATAGTCACGGGCAAAATTTGGAAATTTCTCCGAACCCCTTCGCCCGCACGATAGCCTGCTCTGCCCTCGAGGTCTCCTGATCGTCTTCTCGCCGCTAGCAGCCTCCAGTCGCTGGTTTCCATCGCCGTCAACGGGAATTCTGCCCCGCCGTTGCCGCCGTAGCAAGCCACGCCGAACTAGGGTATGGACTTGATCTTTGTGCTATTCCTCAATCTGATTCCTAGCACATTGTGATCATATTGTTTCTAGCCACGTTTGATTAACTTCTATCTAGTCAAAACGCTCATAGGTTAGGTTTGATTCGAAAATTCTAGGTTTAGGTTTCCGCCGAAACCATCTCGGACCCACCGAGTTGAAAAACTCAGTCCCACCGATTTGGCTTATGCCATTGCACAAGTAAGACTCGGTCTGACCGAGAATTACTTATCGGTGTGACCGATTTTTGAATTCAGTGAAACCCTAGCAGTCTCGGTGCCACCGAACTGTGACTCGGTCCTACCGAGTTCACTAGTTTAGGTTCCAAAACTGCTTCGGTATCACCGAGTTTGAAAATCGGTAGATCCAAGATGATTTCAGTGGGAAACTAAAACTAAGTTTTTGGATCATTCTTTTTGCAAAAATCTCTGCATTTTGTGATGCTCATCCACTCTATCTCTTCTATAATCTACTCACAGGGTCAGCAGTCAGTTTACAGCATGTCAGACCAGAGTGATAGCCAGAATCTGTCAGAGCAGCAAGTGGTCATGAGTGAGGGCACTAGTCCCTCCAGTTCATCTGATGAAGGCAGCAGGAGCACTCCTAGCAATTTGCCAAAGGCTGCCACGAGACAAAGGAAGAAGAAAACTTCAGAATTTGAAGATGAGGACTATGTGGCAGAGGAAGAGGCCACTTCCAAGAGAGTTGAGCCAGCTCAAGGCACAAAGCCAGGGCTGAAAATCAAAAGGCCAGCAGGCAGGCAGCCCATGTCAAAGGCAAGAGCCTCAACTGAGAAGCCCACTCCCCAAGAGCCAGTTGCAGCTGAGGGCAAGAAGAGAAAGGAGAGGGTGAAGAAGACTGTGGCTAGGGTACTTGGCAAAGCTTCCATCATGGAAGAGGAAGAAGAAGAAGAGGCAGCTGCACCAGCGCCCAAGGCACCCAAGCTAATGGGAGATGCCATAAAATCAGGGGGAGCTGCTTCCAAGGCCAAGCCAGCTCCAAAGCCAAAGCCCAAGAGGAACACACGGAGCATTCCTGCAGCTGAGAAGAACAAGGCCCCAGTGCCTGAGACTGTTGCTGAGGATGAGGAAGAGAATGTCCTTCGGAAGCTCAAGCCCAAGATCCCAGACCACAACGATGCTCATCCTGTGGCTGAGGATATGAAGCTCAGGAGAGACTCAGGGCTCAGGAAGTGGAGAGAAGCAGATCCATATGCTTCTAGGAGAAGGACTGCAGTGGACTACAGGTTTCATACCAAGGAGCAGCAGGATTTCTATGAGACTGTGCTGCTAGATAAGAAGCCCATTGTCTGTGATATGCGATGGGTTGACTGGACATATATCAAGGAGAATGAGGAGTACTACCCAGGAGTATTTGACAGCTTTAGTGCTTGTGGAGTAGCTGACTTTGTTGGGCAGAAGCTCACAAAGTGGAACGAGGAACTTATCATGCAGTTCTACTCCACGGCACACTTTTATCCAGATGGGAGGATTACATGGATATCTGAGGGTACAAGGTACCAATCTACAGTGGCTGAGTGGGCACAGATCATTAATGCCCCAGAGGAGCAAGATGAGGACTTGGATATCTATGCCAAGAAAAAGATGGACCACAACTCCATGTCCAACATGTACAAGGAGATTCCGAATGAAGCACTTGACACGTTCAAGTTTGGCTCAGTGCATTATCTGCTATCAGGATTGCCTACGATCAACTGGATCCTTAGGCACACCCTTCTGCCCAAGTCTGGAGATCACAAGATGATCAAAGGTCACGCGATCAATTTGCTTCATGTCTTTGACGTGCCTCAAAAATTCAAAGTCATGAGCCTCATAGTGGAAACAATTAAGAGGACTGCGGCAGATCAGAAGAGGAGCTGTGGATATGCCCCTCAGATTCAGGAGCTCATCAACTCCAAGATGGGCACGGGCGTATATTTGTTGGATAAGGAACACCTGCCCATCC